>NC_090836.1:32386950-32690700 GCF_028021215.1 Eschrichtius robustus
AAACATCTGGAATAAACAACCTAACCTTGCACCTAAAGCAATTAGAGAAAGAAGAGCAAAGAAACCCCAAAGCTAGCAGAAGGAAAGAAATCATAAAGATCAGGTCAGAAATAAATGAAAAAGAAATGAAGGAAACAAGAGTAAAAATCAATGAAACTAAAAGCTGGTTCTTCGAGAAGATAAACAAAATTGATAAACCATTAGCCAGACTCATCAAGAGAAAAAGGGAGAAGACTCAAATCAATAGAATTAGAAATGAAAAAGGAGAAGTAACTACTGACACTGCAGAAATACAAACGATCATGAGAGATTACTACAAGCAACTCTATGCCAATAAAATGGAAAACGTGGAAGAAATGGACAGATTCTTAGAAATGCACAACCTACCAAGACTGAACCAGGAAGAAATAGAAAATATGAACAGACCAATCACAAGCACTGAAATTGAAACTGTGATTAAAAATCTTCCAACAAACAAAAGCCCAGGACCAGATGGCTTAACTGGCGAATTCTATCAAACATTTAGAGAAGAGCTAACACCTATCCTTCTCAAACTCTTCCAAAATATTGCAGAGGGAGGAACACTCCCAAACTCATTCTACGAGGCCACCATCACCCTGAAACCAAAACCAGACAAAGATATCACAAAGAAAAAAAACTACAGGCCAATATCACTGATGAACATAGATGCAAAAATCCTCAACAAATTACTAGCAAACAGAATCCAACAGCACATTAAAAGGATTATACACCATGATCAAGTGGGGTTTATTCCAGGAATGCAAGGATTCTTCAATATACGCAAATCAATCAACGTGATACATCATATTAAGAAATTGAAGGAGAAAAACCATATGATCATCTCAATAGATGCAGAGAAAGCTTTTGACAAAATTCAACACCCATTTATGATAAAAGCCCTCCAAAAAGTAGACATAGAAGGAACTTTCCTCAACATAATAAAGGCCATATATGACAAACCCACAGCCAACATTGTCCTCAATGGTGAAAAACTGAAACCATTTCCACTAAGATCAGGAACAAGACAAGGTTGCCCACTCTCACCACTATTATTCAACATAGTTTTGGAAGTGTTAGCCACAGCAATCAGAGAAGAAAAAGAAATAAAAGGAATCCAAATCGGAAAAGAAGAAGTAAAGCTGTCACTGTTTGCAGATGACATGATACTATACATAGAGAATCCTAAAACTGCCACCAGAAAACTACTAGAGCTAATCAATGAATTTGATAAAGTAGCAGGATACAAAATTAATGCACAGAAATCTCTTGCATTCCTATATACTAATGATGAAAAATCTGAAAGTGAAATTAAGAAAACACTCCCGTTTACCATTGCAACAAAAAGAATAAAATATCTAGGAATAAACCTACCTAAGGAGACAAAAGACCTGTATGCAGAAAATTATAGGACACTGATGAAAGAAATTAAAGATGATACAAATAGATGGAGAGATATACCATGTTCTTGGATTGGAAGAATCAACATTGTGAAAATGACTCTACTACCCAAAGCAATCTACAGATTCAATGCAATCCGTATCAAACTACCACAGGCATTTTTCACAGAACTAGAACAAAAAATTTCACAATTTGTATGGAGACAAAAAAGACTCCGAATAGCCAAAGCAATCTTGAGAACGAAAAATGGAGCTGGAGGAATCAGGCTCCCTGACTTCAGACTAGATTACAAGCTACAGTAATCAAGACAGTTTGGTACTGGCACAAAAACAGAAATATAGATCAATGGAACAGGATAGAAAGCACAGAGATAAACCCACGCACATATGGTCACCTTATCTTTGATAAAGGAGGCAAGCATATACAGTGGAGAAAAGACAGTCTCTTCAATAAGTGGTGCTGGGAAAATTGGACAGGTACATGTAAAAGTATGAAATTAGAACACTGCCTGACACCAGACACAAAAATAAACGCAAAATGGATTAAAGACCTAAGAGTAAAGCCAGACACTATCAAACTCTTAGAGGAAAACATAGGCAGAACACTCTATGACATAAATCGCAGCAAGATCCTTTTTTACTCAGCTCCTAGAGAAATGGAAATAAAAACACAAATAAACAAATGGAACCTAATGAAACTTAAAAGCTTTTGCACAGCAAAGGAAACCATAAACAAGACCAAAAGACACTCCTCAGAATGGGAGAAAATATTTGCAAATGAAGCACCTGAAAAGGATTAATCCCCAAGATTTACAAGCAGCTCATGCAGCTCAATAACAAAAAAACAAACAACCCAATCCAAAAATGGGCAGAAGACCTAAATAGACATTTCTCCAAAGAAGATATACAGATGGCCAACAGACACATGAAAGAATGCTCAACATCCTTAATCATTAGAGAAATGCAAATCAAAACTACAATGAGGTATCATCTCACACCAGTCAGAATGGCCATCATCAAAAAATCTAGAAACAATAAATGCTGGACAGGGTGTGGAGAAAAGGGAACCCTCTTGCACTGTGGGTGGGAATGTAAATTGATACAGCCACTATGGAGTACAGTATGGAGGTTCCTTAAAAAACTACAAATAGAACTACCATACGACCCAGCAATCCCACTACTGGGCATATACACTGAGAAAACCATAATTCAAAAAGAGTCATGTACCAAAATGTTCATTGCAGCTCTATTTACAATAGCCAGGACATGGAAGCAACCAAAGTGTCCATCATCGGATGAATGGATAAAGAAGATGTGGCACATATATACAATGGAATATTATTCAGCCATAAAAAGAAATGAAATGGAGGTATTTGTAATGAGGTGGATGGAGTTAGAGTCTGTCATACAGAGTGAAGTAAGTCAGAAAGAGAAAAACAAATACAGTATGCTAACACATATATGGAATCTAAGGGAAAAAAAAAAAAAGGTCATGAAGAACCTAGTGGCAAGATGGGAATAAAGACACAGACCTACTGAAGAGTGGACTTGAGGATATGGGGAGGAGGAGGAGTGAGATGTGACAGGGTGAGAGAGTGTCATGGACATATATACACTACCAAATGTAAAATAGATAGCTAGTGGGAAGCAGCCGCATAGCAGGGAGATCAGCTCGGTGCTTTGTGACCACCTAGAGGCGTGGGATAGAGAGGGTGGGAGGGAGGGAGATGCAAGAGGGAAGAGATATGGGAACATATGTATACGTATAACTGATTCACTTTGTTTTAAAGCAGAAACTAACACACCATTGTAAAGCAATTATACTTCAATAAAAATGTTTAAAAAAAAAAAAAAGAATAAGGTACAGCTAAGTATTGCTGTGTTACCATAGTAATAAGTTAGCAATCTGAAAGCCATAAAATCTAGCTATTCATAATTTATATAAATGTACATTCTGGAACCAATCATGTCATCAGAATTTTTTCATGAACAGCAACAACTAGATTTGAGTCCTCAATGTGTAAGTCATTCATAATAGTCTTAAAATAAATATGTAGCAAAAAAGAAATTCCCAACTGAAAAGATATACTTACCATTACTGAAATCACATTTCTAAGATAGGCTATTTCTAGGTACCAAAGGAGATATGTGCACAGCCTTTTAAGAGCAGGGACTGTGTTTATTTCCAAGTAGTAATAAAAATACTGTTAGTGTAATAATCAAAGTACTCCCAAACTGGGAAGAATGCAAACTTTTTAAAAGTCAACTTTGTTGTATTTATCATTATATTAGATTACTGTATGAAATTCCTGATATTTGACCTTTTGACCTACAAAAATTGCAATTCTATTTGGTTTAACCTAATAATTGACTCATAAAATAATGAAAACTTTTATATGCAAAGGAAGATTTTTTCCATTATCATTTTTATCAATTAGCCTATAAAAGAGTTAAATATGAAAAAAATGCATCCTTAACATTTTTCCAAGCGATAAATAAAAATTAAAGCAAAAAATAAAAAGCTACAGGAAATGGTTTTTATATTTATAGATCTTTTAGAGATTTTTAAAAACTGAACTGTACCAATTAATACACAGGAGGTACTAAAATGTATAGTTGGTCATTCTGAGCCAATTGCCCAAAGATATTTATGCAAAGTTTACTTGATTTGAACCTAATAGTCAGAAAGCAAAGGAATAGAAGTGAATTAGCTATAGCAATACTACTGAGCCTTATTCATGGCTAAAATAATTTCTTTTAAAAAAGATATGTTAAGTGACAAATATTTATTGCCATCACAAAGATTTTGTGACATATCTAGTGCAAGCAAGAAAATAGTTTGCTTCCTAATTAGTATAAGAAGCCAGACCAATTTGGCAGTAGAAACCAAATCAGTGGAGATGTTCATTCACTCACTTATTAAATCATTCATCAGACATTTATTGCACAGTTACAATATGCCAATAGGTATACTACAGACTTAGTAGAATACCCCCCAGTGCTGTACAGAGTGCTATACAGAGACATGCCCTTTCTAGCTTATATTCTATAAAGATTTATTCAACAGTGACTCAAAAAGGGCAAAATCTGTTCCAGTGACAACTCCCTCTCCTCAAGTTCAGATTTGTCTAATTTGGGGGCAACAAGATCAGTGTATGTATAACCTTTTAGGTATGGGGCTCCAAGAGTATGCCTGGATTAAGCCATATTACATTTTTCCTTTACTACAGTGCCCTTTCAGACCAACATTCCACTCAGGCTAGCCTGCATCTTACTTAAGTAAATATACTCCTTGTCCTTCAGAGGCTCTCCCTATCTTGTTTTGGCACCTAGAGATTCATCAAAAAGAATCAAAAAGTCCGAAAGCTAGAGACTCAATAGAAAACAGTCATCAAGATATCTAAAGTAGCACGACCCCATATTCTTATGTATGTCCTTTTCCAGATCACACCCTCATTTTTTAATCTGAGATCTTAGGCAAAAAGAAGAAAAGTAAGGATCACACCAAAAATTCTTTACTGACTATGAGGGCACCCTCTCTTCCGTGGAGAAAGGAGGCAAATTAGGTCTTCTAACCTCCTTTCTGGTCTCATGTGCTTTCTGGTTCCTTAATAGGCATTATCTTGTTTTAAATGTGTGGATTGAACAATGCTGTTATATAACATAGTTCTCTTATCCCTCCAAAGAGGAAATCCTGGATTTGGAAGGCATTCATAAAGAAACAATTCAAAAGAAAGTTCATATTTTAAAATATCTACAGAACTTATTTGACACAGGCATGTCTTAGCATGCAGTACAGTTGTGGCAATGCTGCTGTTACTAGTGTTATTTAAGTATTCTGTCCATTCTGCTGAACTTCCTAACACAAAACACAGTCTTTGTTGCAAAAGATAATCTCTTCTTTTGACAACTTAAAGGGTAAATAATAATTTTTTATGCCATAATGCATCATGAAAATTAAGATTTGCTTATTTTACTTTTCTTCAAGAAGTCTGATTTAAAACTACAGGTATATTTTTGAGAGATTATTTTATATTTTATAGAGAAATGGATTTTAGAAGAATAGGAAAGAACAGAGAACATATTCTAATTTGAAAGTGATTTGAACATAGTTTAATTTAAATGAATTTCACTTTTACACAAGAATATAGCTTCTTTCACATTAACATAAATGAATGACAGCCAAGTATCTGTGCAAAACTTTATGCTAAAATTGGCTTGGATTGCCCTGTACCCCAAGCATTATAAGGACCTCTGCTTCCAAACAATAGCTTGATATTAGTACAGATTCAGCATACCAAGCAAATAACCTTAACTGGTGATACTCACTTTCAAGGGCAGGCAGGAGAGTAGTAATTTTTCAGAAACATGTACCCTGCTGCTAGCAGTAAGCAAGACAAAGTGACTTTAGACTCAGACACACCAAAGTTCAAATGCTGGCTCCAAAATTTATCAGTGGAATGACTTCAACCTCTCTAAGTTTTCTCATCTATAAAATAGGGATACTAACACCAACTTTATGGGTTGTCATACAGATAAATCAGAAACATGTAATATATGTAAGCAGTGACTAATACATAGTAATTGCTTGTGTTAGTAGTAATAGACCAGAGATGCTCAGCCCTTGCTCAAGATGCCCTAGGATCCACCAATTATCTCAAGAGGTCATAAGATTGTCAAAATAAAAATCAATATTAATTCACCTTACTTAAGAAACACATAACCTATATCATTAAAGGGATGTGTGGAAATGCCATCAAAGAAAACAATGGATTACATGTTGGCACTTCTAAAAGATGAGATTTCATGTCATAAGCTCTTCTAAGAGAAACAGTTGAAGAATATAGAAATTTTTGGAAGTGAATGCAAACTATAAAAGAATGATAGTTTGTTATTCCCCATAAATTTGGGACAGTGTTAGAGAATCTTTTTATTTTATTAATTAAGATTAATTAAGACTGTCTGAGAAAATATTTTAAGGTCAAACAGTAGGGCTTTTTTTTTCTGCCTGAGGTATATATTTTTAATAAGATTATTTTATTAACCTGCAATAAGAGGCAGTGAATACAGAGGATTTGTACCCAAAGATTTGGTGAACTCTGACCCTGGCTTTAAACTGGTGTGCAACTCTAAGTATTAAACTTTATAATCCCTTTGAACTCAAATTTAATCATTTAAAATAATCTATTTAGCATGACATGCAGAGAGTAATCAATAGGTACTGTTCATATGTTAAAAGATAGAAGTAATATTATCTATATTTAATTCTCTGTACAATCTAATTAGTCATGCTATTATTCCTGTGTACAACCAAATTTAGGATTTTAATGTTGTATTTTATTTAAAACTATGATTCATAACTACTTTATCTATTAAGCAGCATTTACATTTAGTCTAGAAGATTCAGTAACATGATAGTTGAATATACTACCTTGTGAATGAAGCAGCTAGTAAATAAATACTGAGCTGATAATTAATATGTTATTTATAATTTCAGAATATCTTCTGACCCAAAAAAAAATGAGTGTTGTAGAAACAAGTTACTGTCTTCTTTTGCTATGTTTTTCAAGAAGCACTAAGACTAAAATTTAACCTGTTAAGACTATGTCATTTATTCAACAAGAGGAGACGAGCTTCTTAGGTGGATACTAGGGAAAGGGCAGACCCCCAAAGCACTACAGAACTTTAAAAAGTAATTCAAAGAACTTCAGCTGAAAGAACATCTTAGCAATGATTAAGGACCTAGGGGATGGATGCTATTACCTTCAGTATGTACCAATGACATAATATTAATAATAAATAATTGCTTTCCTCAGCTTGGTGTATTAGAAGGAGGGTGGATAGAACAGCCCTGCTTAGAAGGAAGTATCCAAAAAACAAAAACAGAAGACTCATGCTTACTTGAATCGGTGGCATTTCTGCTCTACTTAGACATTTGAGAAACATCCAATTTATGACAATTGTTAAAATTCTAACTTTCAAAACCCAGGTCAAGTGACATGCTGTTCTACAATATTTTTTCTCATTTTGAATATTTCTATAGCATTTCTTATCTTTCTTGAGGCATTTATTCTGGGTTTTATAGGACATAGTTGCATGTTTTTGTTTATAACAAATTAGACACAAACACACATTGAGAGTGACTGTGTCTTTATTTATTCACTATCCTCTAAAGCATCTTCTAGCAGGGCATTAATAAACACTGATTTAAAAAAAAAAGAGTAGAGCATTGACAAAGAATAAAGTACAGTAATTTTCCCAAGATATGAAATACAATATCCCTACTATTCTACCCCCATTTTTTTCTTTTATTTTTTTCTTTGTTTTAAAAAATGTTTAGTCAAATTTAATTCAATCCTTATAATCCTTTCACTTTCTTAACCTTTTACTTCTTAAACTTCAAAGTCAAGTATGGGCAGAAATGTGTACAAATTATCTTTTCATGCAAATTTGTGGGAAGTCTGAATCTATTTTAGATCTGTTGGCCTTAGTGTAAGTATTTGGGCATAAAGTTTACAGTAGTAAGAAGATCATGGTTAAAATTTCTGTCCCTAGATATTTCTACCAAGAAAGGGTAGTGACAGCAGGAGCTTTGGGAACAGAATTACATGGTGGGCTGTTGCCAAACTGGAGACCGTTGCTGGGGAGAAATATGTGATGTATACAACTGATACCCTGGAGAGTTTTTTTTTAAAGTAGCACAAAGGAACCCAAGATTTTGCTGCCTTTTGTCAGTAAACAACTATTATCTTCTGTCTTGCTTCCTGCCCTCCCTTCCATCCTCCATCCCCTTCTTCTTTCTTTCCTTCTTCCCTACTTCCCTTCCTCTCCTTCATGCTCTGTTTCCCCAACCCCCACCAAATGTTTCAATTTCCCATTTTGGTAAGTGTTAGCATACAATAGTATTTTGTTAGCAAGTGAACTAAACAAATTAAAGATTGGGGTTCAGGGATTCCCTGGTGGTCCAGTGGTTAAGAATCCATCTTGCAATGCAGGGGACACCAGTTTGATCCCTGGTCGGGGAATTAAAATCCCACATGCCGCGGGACAACTAAGCCCCCAAGCTGCAACTACTGAGCTCATGCTCTCTCTGTAGCCCGCGCACAGCAACAAAGAGCCCGCGCGCCACAACTAAGACCAGACGCAGCCAAAAAAGAAAAAAAAGAAAAAATGATTGGGCTTCAGAGTCTTTAATGGCTGAAGACAGAGATGTACTAGGGAATTACTAAATGACTAATGAGCCATAAATTTGTGGATTAGTGAAAGCTGGAGCAGGAGATCATAAATCAACCTTTAAGTGGTTAAGACAAAGTGCACCAAGAACTGACAAAAGAAATTCAGGATCTGTATTCAAGTGTAAGAATTCTCCTGAGGGTCAGATGGCTAATACAGTAGGGAACAATGAGTTTCAACTATCAGTTTAAAGAGTATAGTCACATTGCTCAGGAAATTCAGTCTCAAACAGCCTAAGATAGCCAAAATAGTTTAAGAACTATCTGAGCAAAACTAAGAATTTTACCATCTACCATCCCAAATAACTTTTTATTTGTATTCTTGAACCAAGGCCCAGATTTTATTTTATCTGGTTCTCATTATTAACATTGCTGAAGTATCAGAAGGTATTAACTGGGGAAATATTGAGGTGATTTCACAATTTCTCAGGAATTCAGGTTTCCCAACTTGAAACTGAGCCATAGCAGCTCTTCAAATTCTCTGAAAATTTCATTATTATTAAAAATTATTATTTTATTATTATTAAAAATTTCATTATTATTTAAATTATTAAAAAAATCAGCAGTCCCAATATACTTAATCAGAACATTTTTTCCCTCGGTTTACTTTTTTTTCTGTACACTACATGACATTATTAGAAATCCACTTTAACAAAACCCACTCCTTTTTTCCCCATAAAAATAACAATTAATTTACATTTGATCATTGCATAAAGAGATTGATCCTCTACCAAGAAGTCTTTCAGTCACGAAAAGTGAAAACAGGGGGATTTTTATAAAGGTCTGTTTGTGACTTATGAAGTTGATTCTGTAGGCACATAAGACTCAATTCTATATTTAATTTACAGGTTTTTTTCTGCCAAACTAGTACTTAACCTATATTCTATTGCTATAAATTAATGCAATAAGATACTAGATAATATTCATTAATAAGAATATCCTAAAAAGAAAAGTTTAAGATTATCTACTGACAAATATTTTGAAATAGGTTGTAGCAACTTTCTTTTTTTTTTTTAAACTTTTTATTTTATATTGGAGTATAGCCAATCAACAATGTTGTGATAGTTTCAGGTGCACAGCAAAGCGACTCAGCCATACATATACATGTATCCATTCTCCCCCAAACTCCCCTCCCGTCTATGTAGCAGCTTTCTTTTAAATCATAAAGACACATAAGATTATTTTTAAACTTTTTTGAAAAAATCAATAGCTTTTAGAATACTAGACGTAAATACTATATTTAGGCTCTCCTAGTTTACATATACATTTAAATAAATTTTATGCTCTTTTGCAAGATATTGGTCCTATAGGATTTTAAACATATACAAATTTTCATGTTTCTAGAAGCTTTATAATCAAGATAAAATGACTTTTAACATTAATTATTAAAAAAAATTAAGCCTTAAAAAATAGACTTTCATTCTCATTTTTCTTAACTAAGGTGTAGTTGACCTTTTGCCTAGGCAACAGTAAACTTCATAATTAAGAAAAAGTTTCCTAGTGATTTATGTTTGTTGCAAAATAACATAGTTAGGTCTCCTGAGGGCAAAGACTAGAATTTTTGCACTTCTTTTTTCTTTTTTTTTCCACTTTTAAAAACTGTGGTAAAATACATGTAAAATAAAATTTACCATATTAACCATTCTTAAGTGTACAGCTCAGTGATATTTTTTCCAGGTTTACTGAGATAAAATTGACATATAACATGGTGTAAGTTCAAATTATAAACATGTTGATTTGATATACTTACATATAGCAAAATAATTATCACCGTATTGTTACCTGACACATATTACTCACATAATTACCACTTTTTTTTTGTGGTGAGAACATTGGTCTACTCTCTTAACAACTACCAGTATATAATGTGTTTTTAACTCTAATCACAATGGTGTGTATTAAATTCCCTGAACTTATTCAACTTCTAACTGTAAGTTTGTACTCTGGACCAACATCTCCCCATTCCCCCCACTCTCCAGCTCCTGGTAACCACCATTCTACTCTGTTTCTACAAGTTCAGCTTTTTTAGATTCCACATATAGGTGATATCAATACAGTATTTATCTTTCTCTGTCAGACTTATTTAACTTATGTTGTCACAAATGTCAGGATTTCCTTTTTCATGGCTTAAGAATATTCCATTGTGTATACATACATTCCACATCTCTTTCTATTCATCTGTTGACAGACATTTAGGTTGTTTTCATATTTTGGCTATTGTGAATCATGCCTCAATGAACATGGGAGTTTAGATCATACAGTAGTTCTATTTTTAATTTTTTGAGGAAACTCCATACTGCTTTCCATAGTGGCTCCACCAACTTACATTCTCACCAGGAGTTCATAGGGGTTCCCTTTTCTCTACATCCTTGCCAACACCTGTTATTTCTTATCTTTTGAGATTAACCACTCTGACAGGTGTGAGGTGATACCTCATTGTGGTTTTGACTTGCATTTCCCTGATGATTAGTGATGTTGAGCACCTCTTCATGTACCTGTTGGACAATCTGTATATCTTCTTTGGAAAAATGTCTATTAAGATCCTCTGCCCATTTTTAAACTGTACTGTTTGCTTGTTTGTTTGTTTTCCTATTGAGTTGTATGAGCTCCTTATATATTGTGGATATTGACCTCTTATCAGATATAAGACTTGCAAATATTTCCTCCCATTCCATTGGTTGGCTTTTCATTTTGTTGATGGTTTCCTTCACTGTGTAGAAGATTTTTAGTTTGATGTAGTTCCACCTGCTGATTTTTGCTTTTATTGTTTGTGCTTTTGGTGTCATATCCAAAAAATCATTGCCCAGACCAATGTCAAGGAGTTTTTCCTATGCCTTAAGAGTTTTATGGTTTCTGGTCTTACATTTAAGTCTTTAATCCATTTCAAGTTCAGTTTTGTGAGTGGTGTAAGACAAAAGAAGTCCAATTTCATTTTTCTGCATGTGGTTATCCAATTTTGCCAATACAATTTATTGAAGAGATTATCCTTGAGTAGTCTTGACTCTCTTGGCAAATATTAATTGACCATATGCAGGCATTTATTTCTGGGCCCTCTATTCTCTTCCATTGGTTTATGTCTATTTTTATACTAGTACCATACTGTTTTGATGACTATAGCTTTGTAACAGAGTTTGAAAACAGGAAGTGTGATGCCTCCAACCATGTTCTTCTTTCTCATGATTGCTTTGACTATTCAGGGTCTTTTGTACTTCCACAAAAATTTTAGGATCGTTTTTTCTATTTCTGTGGAAAATGCCATTGGAATTTTGATAGGAATTGCATTGAATCTATAGATGGCTTAGTGCAGTATGGACATTTTAATAATATTAATTATTTCAATCCATGAGTATGGGATATCCTTCCAATTGTTTGTGTCTTCTTTAGTTTCTTTCCTCAAAGTCTTATAGTTTTCAGTGTATAGATCTTTCACTTCCTTGGTTAAATTTATTCCTAAGTACTTTATTGTTTTTGATGCTATTGTAAATGGAATAGTTTTTCTTTATTTCTTTTCAGATAGTTTGTTGTTAGTGTATAGAAACACAATTGATTTCTGTATGTTGATTTTGTATCCTTCAACTTTACTGAATTCATTGATTTGTTCTAAATGTTTTTGGTGAAGTCTTTAGGATTTTCTACATGAAAGATCATATTATCTGCAAAGACAATTTTACTTCTTCCCTTCTGGTTTGAATGCATTTATTTCTTTGTCTTGCCTGATTGCTCTATCTAAGATTTCCAGTACTTTGTTGAATGAGAATGGTCAGATGGGCACCCTTGTCTTGTTCCTGATCTTAGAGGGAAAGCTTTCATTCTTTCACCATTGAATGTGATATTAACTCTGAGTTTGTCAAATGTGGCCATTATTATGTTGAAGTATGTTCCTTCTAGATCCAGTTTGTTGAGAGTTAATATTATGAAAGGATATTGCATTTTGTCAATTCTTTTTCTGCATCTATTGAGATGATCATATGATAATTGTTTTTCATTCTATTAATGTGGTGTATCATATTTATTGATTTGCAATGTTCAACCATCTTTGCATCCCAGGGATAGGCTAAAGGCTCATCAATATTATCTTTATAAATAATCAGTTCTTAGTTTTATCGATCTTTTCTATTGGTTTTCTGGTTTCTATTTCATTTATTTCTGCTCTTCTCTTTATTATTTCCTTCCTTCTGCAATCTTTGGACTTTATTTTTTCTTCTTTTTCTAGTTCCTTTGAGATGTAAAGTTAGGTTTACTTGAGATCTCTTTTCTTCTTAACTTATTGCTATAAATATCCCTCTGAGAACTGCTGTTGCCACATCACACAGGTTTTCAAATATTGTGTTTCCATTTTCATTTCTTTCAAGATATTTTAATTTCTTTTTTGACTTCTTCTTTGATCCACTGGTTGCTCAAGAGTGTGTTGTTTAATTTCCACCTATTCGTAAAATTTTCAGCTTTCCTCCTGTTATTGATTACAAGTTTCATGTTGTTATAATGGGAAAAATAGTTGGTATGATTTCAATCTTCTTAAATTTGCTAAGACTTATTTTGTGTCCTATCATATAACATTCCTAGAGAATGTTCCGTGCATGATTGAGAAGAAGTGTATTCTGCTGCCATTGGATGGAATGTCTGTATATGTCTACTAAGTCCATTTGGTCTAAATATTGGTTCAAGTCCAATATTTCCCTGTTGATTTTCTGTCTGGATGATCTACCCACTGTTGAAAGTGGGGTACTTAAGTCCCTAACTATTAATTTATTGCTGTCTGTCTCCCTTCAGATCTGTTAGTATTTGCTTAATATATTAAGATGCTCTGATGTTGAGTGTACATATATTACAACTGTTATATCTTCTTGATGAATTGACCCCATTTTCATTATATAATGACCTTCTTTGTCTCTTTTTAGCAATTTTGGCTTAAAATCTAATTTTTCTGATATAAGTATAGCTATCCCTGCTCTCTTTTGGTTTCCATTTAGATGGAATAACTTTTTCCATCCCTTCACTTTCAATCTATGTGTGTCTTTAAAGCTGAAGTGAGTGTCTTCTTATAGCCAGCATATAGTTGGGTCTTGTTTTTTCATACATCCAGCCATTCTATGTCTTTTGGTTGGAGAAGTCAATATATTTACATTTAGACTAGTTATTGACAGGTAAGGATTTACTAATGCCAACTTACTGTTTTCTGGTTGTTTTGTCTCTTGTTCCTTTCTTCCTCTCGTGTAGCCTTCCTTTGTGAATTGGTGATTTTCTGTAGTGGTATGCTCTGATTTCCTTCTCTTTATCTATTGTGAATCTACTCTAGGTTTTTGCTTTCTAGTTCCTATGAGGCGTATATAAAACATCTTGCAAGTTTTACTCTCCCCCTTTTATGTTTTTAATGTCATAATTTTTATATTGTGTATTCATTAATAAATTGTACTAGTTATAGTTATTTTAATACTCTCATCCTTTAACCTTTATACTAAGAGTTAGATGGTTAACACACCACCATAATACAGTATTAGAGTATTATGAATCTGACTATATATTTACATTTACCAGGGTTGTATATTTTCATATGTTTTCCTGTTACTAATTAGCAGCCTTTCATTTCAATTTGAAGAACTCCTTTCAGAATTTCTTGTAAGGCAGCTCTAATGAACATGAATTCCCTCAGCTTTTGTCTGGGAAAATATTTCTCCTTCATTTCTGAAGGATAACTTTGCTGATTATGCACTTTCTTATGTCTGAGAAATGTTTTTCATTGCTCAGTGTATAGCTATATTCAATAACTGTATCTATATTATAAATGAAATCTAAAATAGCAAAAAATAAAAAATTTATGTATATAATTTTATTTGCATTAAAAGAGTAGATTCTATGATGTAACAGAATATTTTCCTCATGATTTTATGCTTTAAAACCTAAATAAGAAATTAAAATCGGTCTACTTAATGCATTAATGTCTGAAACTTAAACTTTGGCAGTAATATTTAGTTTTCAGATCCAGAACATTTCCCAAAAGGATTCTAAAGCACAGACAAAGAGACAATGATTCTGCTGTCACAGATGTTATCTATTTTGTGTTAAATATAAGTATTCATAGCACTGCTCACATCCAATATTTTTTTACTGCCAATACAGTTCTTCATCCTTCTACACTTCAGATAGCTTCCTACTACTCTGATAGGTCTTACTTTAAAGAAAAAGCCACACAAAGCCTCATCTGCATAACTACAATATATGATCTAAAAATTAGTCCAGTGGGCAGGACTGTACAAACAATTTCTGACAAAGGAAAAAGAGGAAGAGAGATGTGATAGCATCATACTTGATGTAACTTTTATATTTGCTCTTGTAATATAATTTCAGCGTAGGTGCTCTATTAGGTTCCACAGAATAGTCCTTTAACACAGTAGGAGTACTTTTGTGATGTCGACCTAACCCAGGGTGATGACAGATGGAAAAATTACTGGGTCAGATGAATTTAATTTTAATTTTCTTTAAATTTAATTTTCTGTCACCCACAATAAATATTCCAAATTTTCAAGTATAACTTTCTGTTTAGACATCTGTAAACTGTTATGAAGGAAGATAGTTAAAAACTTCAGAAGAAAAATGTTCCTTTTAAATATTTCTATGCTTACTTTTACACTCATTATTAGAGTAAAATATTTTTAATTAAGGTAGTTTCAAATCATTAATTAATTATATAACAGAATTGTGATAAAGATTATTTCACAGAGGCTCTTAAAATATAATTGAACAATTTTAGAACATATGAATGTATGCAGCTTGATGGAAAGACTAGTATACTATCCAAGAACTATTAATTTTTTTGTGAGAAGAGATAATCTGACATCTAAGGCAATATACTTACTCTTTGGACTAGCCTGTTACTCCTTGAGACTAACATCTATAGTCTTTGAGTGTTCATTACAATGATGTGAAAATGAAAAGAATTGTTATTATCCTGGAAACTATTATAATCAAAGCAGTAAGAAAACTTTTTAGGATAATTTTCATTTCCTTAATTGTATCTCTCAATAAAAACATGCTTAAAGATTACCTACAGAAGAGTTTAAGGAATCAAGATAATTCAAAAGCAAAAGGAAATTGTTCATTGTGATTTAAAAAACTTTACCTACCTTTGTGGAATATAGAACATATGTTGTGGAGGTGGTTTATATAGGATTCCTTCATACACAGGCCAGAGCCCACTTAAAATTCTGAAGAGAGAACTTTTCCCACAACCATTGGGACCAGTTATCAAAAGATGCATTCCTTCTTCTACCTAAGGTAAGAAATAAAATTAGAAATTACAATATGTAAAAATGGTTTCATTTGGCAGCATTTAAAAGGGATTTTTTTTTAAACTTTCAAACACATGATAACCTAGGATGGGCAAGGAATCAAAGAAAAATATATCGGGATTGAGACCATCAAATTTGGCTTTTGACTATGCTCTGATGCTAAAAGCATCATAAAATAATCCAATTCCAAAGAAATGGATCTTCTTCGAATGAGCACTGACTTCCCAAAATTTTCATTGAGGTCTTGCCATCACATACTACACAAATACGTAGGAACATAACCACGTGGAAATAAGAAATTGTAAAATTTTAATTTAAATTAAAATAGATTAAATTTATTTTATTTATATTAATATTTGATTAAATTTACTTCAATTAAGATACAACTTTGTTGTATTTGTAAGTTGGAGTTCTACGAGTCAGCTGGGTTGTTTAATTCAGTAGTCTGAAATGTTACAGAAATCACAAAAACCCATAATGAGAGACATAAAATGATTCTAATTTTGGTTTATTCACAGATGGAGAAAATACATTTATGAAATTAAGACAGAGACAAGCAAGAAGACTGTAATTTAGTCTTATGTCTAGGGATGAATTAAGTTATTTATCAATTGTTGATTGGATGATTCTCTTAGAATCTTTCAGCTTATTTATCATTTAAATTTAAACAGTTATATTTTATGACTTCTTATTCCACCTAATAGGATCAGGAAGTTGGCAATGTGCTATTTAAAAGGTATTGTAAGGGTCAAGAAAAAGGAACATTATTTAAAAATCTGATTTACTTCTAAGAACAAATGATATTTTATAATCAGTGACTAAAAAATGAATATAGTATGAAAGTACAAGAGGCAGAAATTTACAGTATGTCTGTATATTTAGCTTTGTACAGTATAGATACAAATATCTAAGGTCCATGATGTAGAATACATTATGTTGAAAACTCAAAGGTGAAAGAGCATTACATTACTTGTATTATGTCACTATAAGGAACCATATCCATGTATATCCATTACTCATTTGCTGTGTATAACATAAGCTAAAATCTTTTTGCTGAAAGAAGGTGGTAGGGAGAGGAAGGGAGGAAGGGAAGGAAAAAAAGGTTGATATGAAGGTTAGATACAAGAACTAAGAATGTATGTAATAAATAAATGTAAAGCAAAAATGGTTCAGATTTATATTCTGAGTAATTAGTCATTTCCTCAGCAAACATTGATTGAATATCTAAATGTGCTTGACATTCTTCTAGGCACAGAAGATACAGTGCTGCTCAAGACAAAGTCCCTGTTCTTGTGGAGCTTACATTTCAATGGCAAAGACAGCAATAAACACATGAACAAAAAATTAACTAGTCATAAATGCTATTATGATAGCAAAAAAGGAAGATGTGTTAGGGAAAGATGGTGGCATCGTGAGGTTGGCAGGGGAAAGGGGCTTCTTTTGATTAGGTGGTCAGGAAAGTCCTCTTTGAGGAGATACCATTTTGCTTTAGCCTGGTGACAAGAAGCAACAAGTAAGATCTGGTGGAAGAGCATTCCAGGCAATAAAGATAGCTACCACAAGGACATAAGACAGGAGCAAGCTTGAGTCTATAAAATCTGATCACAGATATTTTTTTCTCCCTAATTGTAGGCAAACTGAAATGCCATTTTGATACAGTAAAATTTAAAAAAAATCCTGGGAAGAACCCAGAAAGGGTTTTGTGATTTGCTCTGCTCTTTCAGTAGAGAGAGGATTAAGAAAGTGTAATTCTGTAGAAGCATAAACACTTTTCAAATGATTTTTTAAAGGTATGTGCCATGGCAAAAGGTATATAAACAAAATATTTAATAGGGTCATTCTCTACTAGGAATTCTCAGAAATTTAACACATTTTGAGTCGTAATAGAAGACTTTTCTACGTTCATATTATTTTTTATCATAAGTTTTCTGATGTTTAGTAAACAGTGAGTGTGAGGCAAAAGAATTCCCACATTTACTGAAATTTTCTTCTCCAAATGGTTTTTTAATTCCAAAAGGTTAACATAAGAACAAGAATGTTTTCCTCTAGAAACCTGTTTATTTATCAATCCATGCAGAGGAAACAAAATTTTCTATTATACTTTGGGGACCTGAGACTTTAAATAAAACTCCCTGTCTGACTCAGAAATAAATAATTATCATAAAAGTATACTATATTAACATATACCTTTGTAGAACCTCAAAATTTATGACACTTTCACTAGATTAAGTATTTTAAAATTCATTTTATATAAAAATATACTGATCTCTGAATTTTTTCACAGAAAGAGTGTTATGTGTCCACAATAATGTATTTAGTTAGTAGGTGGCAGAATTCAAGACTCTCCCTCTATTTAATAAATGGAGCAACAAGAATTGATATTATGAAACCTAACCTGATGAAAAACCTCTATACAAAGTCATACATTATAAATTGCTAAAGTATTAGCAAATAGTTAAATATCCCATGTAGGCCTCTTCAAAGGCTTTATTTTAAATCTACTTAAGATTATGATGCATCATTAGCACCTTAGTGCTACTTTATAGGTCCATAAATGGAAAAATAGATCCCAACCAAATTGTAGTTAAAACACAATTTCTCTTACGTTTATTAACACAGAATTTCTCCCTGTTCAGTACTTCTCATCCTCTTCCAGCAGGCTTATGCACTTTCAAATACATCTTTAATAATTAAACCTAGACTAAGGTCCATATTAAAATCATTAAATGCACATATATGGTCATGTTTCTAATTCTGTTCTCAAGTCCAATCATGTCATTGTTTGAAGTAAGCACAGATCACTACACTTGTCAGCAAATTATTTTGTACTTGAATTCCAAAATGTGTGTTTGAATTTTACAATACTTTAAATCAGGGTCTCAGATTTATTAGCTATTTTTTTTACCTTAGTTTTTGTAATCAAGACAGAGTATTAAATAACAAATAACTATTATTCTCAACGGAATTAAAAGCTAAATTCCAATTCATGAATCTTCTGATCATTTTTTCCTAATAGAAGATGTGATTATTGAAAATATAAATTAAATTTAGAGAATGTAAACTTGCTGATGACCTCTTCTCTCATATTTTAGTAAATATATAACAATATAGGCTTGTATTTTTTGAGTAACTCCTATAAGGAAAAAAAATAAAATGTATTTCCAGATATTAATTTCTGAAGAAATTTCCTATTGTTCCCAAAAGTTACTTTGTATAGGCTCTCAGTGTACTCTAATTTTGATTTTCAACCAGGCCATAAAGCAGTAGAAATCAAATTTTTCTTTCTCTCTGCTTTCTGAGGAAGTAACTGCATCTGTAATTGAGCCTCTATGCATACCTTTCTTGATTTCCCCTCCTTTCCATATGCTCCTCCAAGTATTTAATATAAGGTACATGAATTCTGAGTTGTTTTGTATTATTGTGTTGGCAACAATCAGAAGATTCTTGAATATCATCTTACTTTGAAGTTTAGCTTGGAAGCCACCACTTCTCCCGTTGGTGTAATTATGGGAACATTTTCACAAATAATTCCATGATCCACATCAATAACTTTTCCTATAAGTTAAGGAAGAGTTTAAGTTTCAAAAGCTATCATGTGTTATTGCTAATTAAATAACTTAAAGTATAATGTAGCATAACAGATAAATTCACTATAAAGATAATTCACATTAATGAATCATAGAAATAAATGTAAATATAGATATCTATATCTAAAGCAAAGTCTAATGTAAATCTGCACATTTTGACATATCTATTTGGAAAATCTCAGAAATATTATTTTACTATAATATGATGTTAATATCATAATGAGAGCAAAGCTAAACTCTATCTGGTATAACCCAGCCACACTGTTTATAACTACTTATTTCTCTAAATTAAACTTTCCTATAGAAAAAAAACACAGTTGCAAAAAGGAAATTAAGACATAGAACTATAATTTTTAAAACTATAATAACCAAACCAAATGATAGAATGATGGAGAACAATATGACATTAGCTCTAATTCTGTTATTTGAATTTTAAATGCAAACAATTCATTCTGCCATATGTGCAGTTTCTAAAAATAATTCTAGACATTTTGTCCTAAATAAAAGTAGCATAATATTTCTTATGGTAATATTAGTCACTACTCCTCAAAATGCAGCACTGACTTTAGGAATAACTGTTTAAATAACTAAATGTTGGTTCCTTACATCTGTTCAAAGCTATCTTCTAAAAAACTTTGGTTCTGTTGATAAACATTTAAATATAGAAAAAATACAAAAACATATGAGTTTAATACCTTTGATTTCCAGTGTCTCACTGAGGGGTAATTCTACGTTAGCTCCACTCTTGCTATGGTTTTCAGACTCTTGCAAGACAGCAGTTCTCTTATAAATGCCTCTTTTTACTTCATCAAAGACCCAAAACATGTTGTATACTCGAGCAGTATAGCCTGCTAATTCAGTTATCTAAAACCAACATAGGGAGAAAAAATAGTATACTCGAGACAGACTTTTAAACAAATATGCAATCATATAAGCTTCTTGATTTAATGTTAAAGATCCTATTTTATTATACCTGAAAAGTAGATAGTACATCTGATAACTAAAACCAGTAACACTAAAAAACTTACCAAGAAAGCAGCATAGCAAGCCAACAGCTTAAGTTTGATTGGAATTAAAAAAACACATAAAAATTATTCATTCAAGTCAGGGTTCAAAGTGAAATGTAAAGACTTCAGAATATTAGTGAGACTTAAAAATCTTTCAAACAATTTTCTGATTTGGCCCCTGTTTGCATGAAAATTTGATTTCCAGAAATTAGAAGTTTTGTGAAAAGCTTAAATCCATTCAGTGAAATAATGATTCTTTATTTTGATATCTTTTTTTCAATTAAAAATAGAAGATTTTAAATAGAAGAAAAATGCATATTTTTCTTATTATGAAATGACATTTCTGAGTCAAACTGATTGTCACAATTCCTAAGTTTGGACAGAGAAAATACCCCTGCAGGTGGATACCAATATTGGGCGTGAGCTCAGTGAAAAGCTTTAAATCCTTTTCAGTCCAAATCCCACAAAATTCAGTTTCTTTTCAAGCCAAACATGATTTATATGCCCAAAGAAAAATATTAAATATGACTTTTTTTCTAGATGAGATTATAAGATGAGATAAATCTCTGCTTTAGTTCAAAGGCTCAATAGAGTGGTATCTTGCTCCTATTCTGCCAGTTGTCCAATTTAGGTTGAATCTCTGCTGCTTTTCTATTAAAAGAACACCTTGTTATCAAGGTGACTCATCTGAAAGATGACTCATGTCCTGTCAAGACCATCTTTCTCAGTGAAAAGGAAGCAACAAAAACCATTCTCTTACAGAACTGTTTAGTAGGAAATTGGTATCAATAAGCAAGGCATGTCACTAATAAATGTCTCTTAAACAATAAACTATGGACTAATACATTACCAACACTGTGTAAGATTTTTGTGTGTGCAAAACTTAAACAGTGAATGAGCAGGTATTATTGTTAAAAGCCTTCTACCACATGTCTCTACTGTGTGAGAGGTCTATAATTAGATTAGTATTTCATTTCTATATATTAATGTTATAGCTATTATATAGGATAATTTCTAAAATGTTATCTAGAAGAATCTCTTGAGTTCCCAAGTAGAGGAAAACAGAACTAAGGATTAACAAAATATGGATCCAAAAGAAACCTAAGTAAATATAGTTTGCATTAAAAAAATCCGAAACAAATGTGGAGGTCAATTAAAGAAAGGCAGGAGGCATTGAGTTAGTAGACCAGGATGCAGGGATGAATGGGCAAAGAGTGTCAAAAAAAAAAAAATGAGAATGTGACTGTGGACAAATTACTTTGGGATATAAGACAAGGGGGTTTGTCTAAAAAGAAACCTTGTTCCCTCTAGAGCTAGTGGAGAATCCATGATGCTTTCATGTGCTTTCACAGGAGTAATAAGATTCTTTAGAAGTGAAAGTTCTATGATTCAATGCACATACAGGCAAAATAAAACAAAATGCAATCATTTCTTGTGTTGGAGACAATCTAGAAAAAAGAACTGATATTCTCTCTGTGACTTAGATAGCAAAGTGTTTGAATGTGAGATATATAAAATTTTGATTTCTCATTTAATTTTAATAATAAGTAATTTATTAGCTGAAAAAGCTATCCCCAAAACTGTGTCTCCAGATTATCAAAATTACTATTTGAAAAAAAAGTTTTAATTGAGTTGTCTTGCTTTGTGGCCCTAAACAACTGGTTTTACCTTTTAAAAAAAAAAACCAATTCAATAAATCAGTTGTTAAATGAGATTGAAAAGTTTTGTCAGCAAATCACAAACTTTGCAACTATTTAATATAATTTATTCAAGGATAATTTAATAGGTAGCTAAATTTATAATGATGCTCTGGCAATTTATATTGATGCAAAAGCCACAAGAGTAATTAATAGTGAGAATGACTGTCCATGGGAATATTATTTAATATCTGAATTGAATAAAGTGATTTTTAATATTAACCCTGTGCTATCTGTAGGTCTTATTACCATTCTCTCAGCAAATATTTACTGACCATATACAATGTTCCAAGCATTAAAATAGATATTAGGAATGTAAAGATGAATAAGATAGTTCCTGCTTTCCACTCAGGGTCTTATGCAAAAGATAGACAATTATAATGTGGTAAAGCACCAGATGTACTATGAACACAGAGAAGGAAGACCCAGACTCTGCAGGGAAGTCAGAAAGAAAGTGGAATCACAAGATGGTTTTTTATACGTGGTTGGTAAGGCTTGACTTGTCCTGAAGTATAAGTAAAAGTTTGCAAGGTATATAAGTAATATTATTGGCTAACACTTATTAAAGTGCTTATGATCACAACAACTCAACAAAGTCATCACTATCATTATCCCCATTTTACAGATCAAGAAACAGACACAAACAGGTCAAGTTCATATAATTTGTAAATACTGGAGCAAGAATTTAAATTTAGGCACTCTGGCTCCAAAATCCATACCAAAGGGCCTGTTAGTAAAATTTAAGAGCAAATATGTCGTACTATAGACAGGAAAAGGAGTTGACAATTGAGAGTATAAAAATTGAAAGGTATTAGCAGCAATAGACTTGGGAGTTATTGTCCTTTATCTTGATTATACTCTTAGCAAATTTTGGTAGAGAAAAGATGTTTCCAAAATAATAAACATATGTGGTAATTTACATTTTTGCGTGATTTTCATATATCTTATTTTAATCAAATTGATAACAAGAAATGCAAGTACCTCTTTGTATGAAGACATAATCCTTTCAATAGCATCAGCTCCAGAGGCCAATAAATTTCGAGCAGTGGTAAACGCTTCTGTCCGCTCACTAACCATAGCTTGCTTTCGATCATCCTCTAAATCTAAAAGCAAATTACAAAACTGTGGAATTTTTTAAGTAACTAAGTGTTTTGTTTTGTACTATGAGACTGTGACTAAAACAACCGTATGAAAACTTTTCATTAGTATCAGCAATTTCCTAGGAATTAATGAATTATTTAAAAAATAGTGTTTGTACCAGATTTTATTTAAATTTTCCTTTGTCTTATTATTTTTCTAGAAGGAGAGTTAGAAGAATTAAATCTATAAGAATTAAGACTATTTTCATTTAGCATTCTTTCAACCCTTACCAAAGTCAACGTCCTGCCCTTATTAGAGCTAGGTAATAAAATACTACTGATTCAGTCAATAAAATACCATTAACTAGAATCTAAGCAAATATTTCTAGTGTGATTTCTTTAATAGAAATGCAAAGTAGCTGACCCTCATACTAGCTCTGTCTACCTGTTTCAATTTTCACCCTACAGTTTAGCAACACCCCAACCATGCAATATTCTGCTTATTCTCTGGTATTTGCATATATAATATTTTCTGACCTTAATATACTTTCTTTTTTGCCAAGCTCTTTCTTAAAGAGTTAGCTCTTTAGTACAGGTTTCCCTGGAAACCCTTGTCTGGCTTTTCCAGTGGACTATAAGTTCTTTAAGGGGCAAGACTGTATTTTATTCATTATTCCTAGTACTCATCAGAGTGTCTAGAACACAGTACTCCTTACTGTGTATTGAATGGATGGATGGATAGATAGATAAATATCCTAAATTGCTGTCAATGCAGAATTATGGTTAAGAGCCAGAAGTCAGACTAGGTTAGAGTCCAGACTCTACTACTTATTGGCAAGTAGTAAGGTTAGTAGAGCAAGCCACTAATCTTCTCCATGCTACTTTCTCATGTGTAAATGAGGGAAATAATAGTACTATCTCAAACAATTCTATCTCAGAGGGTTGTTGTGAGATTTAAAGGGGAAATACAAACAAAGTGTTAGCCTAATCCATGGTTTATAATAATTGTTCTTAAATGTTAGGTGTTATTATTTTCTCTAAGTGTTATTGTTATTATTGCATATCTACTCCATTTAGTATTATTCTTCAAAATTATTCTCTCCAGGTCATTACTTTAATCTTGGCATCAATTTGATTCTCTATCCGGTATTTCTATGGACTATCACCAAAATTCTAAATTGAAAGCTGCAAATTAATGAAGAAATTAGAATAATATAAATAGCCATGGGCCCACTTTGCTATTTATTTTGCTTGGATTTATCTCAGTGAAAAGGGTTTTTTTTTTTTCTCCATGACATGCAAATATTTAACATGTGCCCTGCTATAACTACCAGATACTTTCACCTTTACTTGCTCATAGACAGCTCAGCTGAGTTTGAAAGGGATCCATGCATAATATAAGGTAAAATTCACTCAGCAGATATTTACTGAACAGCTGGATTTACAAGAAATTAGGCAAGGTGTTACCGGATATGCAAGGATTAAATGTAATTTTCAGATTCTTTCCTTAGGAAGCTTACAGTTTGATAGGAGAAAGAAGACAAGTTCCCAAATAACAATGCAGGGCAGCCTATGAGGAGAGTTAATATGACACATTTGAAGGATGCAAAAATAATTTCTTGCTGCAAGAGACAAGAAATGCTTCATGGAGGAGTAGACTGAGAGTGAGGCCTTGAAGACTGCATACAATTTTAAAAGATCACAAGTACAGCATAAGCAATGTCTCAAAGAAGGGAAATTTCAAGCAATGCCAATTGAATAATAACCTGGTCAAGTTACAGTATGGGTTGGTGTTAAGCACTGATTTTACTCAAGTATCAGAAAAACCATGAGTTCATGGGGACCTCCTAGCTCGAGAGTTAAGTACTGCTCCAGAGAACTATCTTTAGTTCCCTTGAAGTTAGTCTGTTTCCTTGAAGAATGAAAAAAGAAAGGCTTTGAGTGTTAGTATAAGTGATGAGAGAAAGACCTGAATGGCTAAATAGGCTGGGAACAGAATGTAGATATTCTTAAACACATTTAAATGTGTGAAAAATTTAGATAGCCACAAAAAATTAACAAAGGATTCTCAGCAAGCTACCAAAATGGTGATTGCGGTATCAGTTAAAGTGCTAAGAATAGTTTTGGCTCAGAGAATCTGGCTGATGATCTAAAATAATTATGGGATTTTATGAATTTGGGTTAAAAGGGGTTTGAATAATAGCTTTCACTGATAGCCTCTGTTAAGAAGAAATAACACTGATCATAAGCAAGAAGAACTACAATACTGCAGCTTGCGAAACAAAAACCACATTCACAGAAAGACAGACAAAATGAAAAGGCAGAGGACCATGTACCAGATGAAGGAACAAGATAAAACCCCAGAAAAACAACTAAATGAAGTGGAGATAGGCAACCTACCAGAAAAAGAATTCAGAATAATGACAGTGAAGATGATCCAGGACCTTGGAAAAGAATGGAGGCAAAGATCGAGAAGATACAAGAAATGTTTAACAAAGACCTAGAAGAATTAAAGAACAAACACCTAGAAGAACTAAAGAACAAACAAACAGAGATGAATAGTACAATAACTTAAATGAAAAATACACTAGAAGGAATCAATAGCAGAATAACTGAGGCAGAAGAATGGATAAGTGACCTGGAAGACAGAATGCTGAAATTAACTGCCACGGAACAGAAAAAAGAAAAAAGAATGGAAAGAAATGAAGACAACCTAAGAGACCTCTGGGACAACATTAAACGCAACAACAGTCGCATTATAGGGGTACCAGAAGGAGAAGACAGAGAGAAAGGACCCAAGAAAATATTTGAAGAGATTATAGTTGAAAACTTCCCTAACATGGAAAAGGAAATAGCCACCCGAGTCCAGGAAGCATAGACAGTCTCAGTCAGGAAAACCCCAAGGAGAAAAACGCTGAACACATAGTCACCAAATTGAAAAAAATTAAAGACAAAGAAAAATTATTAAAAGCTACAAGGGAAAAATGACAACTAACATACAAGGGAACTCCCATAAGGTTAACAGCTGATTTCTCAGCAGAAACTCTCCAAGCCAGAAGGGAGTAGCATGATGTATTTAAAGTAATGAAAGGGAAGAACCTACAACCAAGACTACTCTACCTGGCAAGGATCTCATTCAGATTTGACAGAGAAAGCAAAAGCTTTACAGACACGCAAAAGCTAAGAGAATTCAGCACCACCAAACCAGCTCTACAACAAATGCTAAAGAAACTTCTCTAAGCAGAAAACACAAGAGAAGAAAAGGACCTACAAAAACACACCCAAAATAATTAAGAAAATGGTAATAGGAACATACATATTGATAATTACCTTAAATGAGAATGGATTAAAGTTCCAACCAAAAGACACAGGCTCACTGAATGGATACAAAAACAAGACCCATATATATGCTGTCTACAAGAGACCGACTTCAGACCTAGGGACACATACAGATGGAAAGTGAGGGGATGCAAAAAGATAGTCCATGCAAATAGTAATCAAAAGAAAGTTGGAGTACCTATGCTCATATCAGATAAAATAGACTTTAAAATAGTGTTACAAGAGACAAGGAAGGACACTACATAATGATCAAGGGATCAAACCAAGAAGAAGATAAAACAATTATAAATATATATGCACCCAAAACAGGAGCACTTCAATACATAAGGCAAATGCTAATGACTATAATAGAGGAAATCAACAGTAACACAATAATAGTGGGGGACTTTAACACCTTACTTACACCAAAGGACAGATCATCCAAAATGAAAATAAATAAGGAAACAGAAGCTTTAAATGACACAATAGACCAGATAGCTTTAATTGATATTTATAGGACATTCCATCCAAAAACAGCAGATTACACTTTCTTCTCAAGTGCACACAGAACATTCTCAAGGATAGATCACACTTTGGGTCACAAATCAAGCCTTGGTAAATCTAAGAAATTTGAAATCATATCAAGCATCTTTTCTGACCACAATGCTATGAGATTAGAAATGAATTACAGGGAAAAAAAACGTAAAAAACACAAACACAAGGAGGCCAAACCATATGTTACTAAATGACAAAGAGATCACTGAAGAAATCAAAGAGGAAATCAAAAATTACCTAGAGACAAATTACAACTTCCCTAAGAGGGAAGTTTATAGCAATACAAGACTACCTCAGGAAACAAGAACAATCTCAAATAAACAATCTAACTTTACACCTAAGGAACTAGAGAAAGAACAAACAAAACCCAAAGTTAGTAGAAGGAAAGAAATCATAAAGATCAGATCAGAAATAAATGAAATAGAAACAAAGAAAACAATAGCAAAGATCAATAAAACTAAAAGCTGGTTCTTTGAGAAGATAAACACACTTGATAAATCTTTAGCCAGACTCATCAAGAAAAAGAGGGAGAGGACTCAAATCAATAAAATTAAAAATGTAAAAGGAGAAGTTACAACGGACACTGCAGAAATACAAAGCATCCTAAGAGACTACTACAAGCAACTCTATGCCAATAAAATGGACAACCTGGAAGAAATGGACAAACTCCTAGAAAGGTATAACCTTCCAAGACTGAACCAGGAAGGAAAAGAAAATATGAACAGATCAATCACAAGTAATGAAATTGAAACTATGATTACAAATCTTCCAACAAACAAAAGTCCAGGACCCGATGGCTTCACAGGTGAATTCTATCAAACATTTAGAGAAGAGGTAACACCCATGCTTCTCAAACTCTTCCAAAAATTGCAGAGGAAGGAACACTCCCAAACTCACTCTATGAGGCCACAATCACCCTGATACCAAAACCAGACAAAGACACTACAATAAAAGAAAATTACAGACCAATATCACTGATGAACATAGATGCAAATATCCTCAACAAAATACTATCAAACAGAATAGAAAAACACATTAAAAGGATCATACACCATGATCAAGTGGGATTTATCCCAGGAATGCAAGGATTCTTAAATATACACAAATCAATCAATGTGATACACCATATTAACAAACTGAAGAATAAACACCATATGATCATTTCAATAGATGCAGAAAATGCTTTTGACATAATTCAACACCCATTTATGATAAAAACTCTACAGAAAGTGGGCTGAGAGGGAACCTACCTCAACATAACAAAGGCCGTATATGACAAACCCAGAGCAAACATCATTCTCAATGGTGAAAAACTGAAAGCATTTCCACTAAGATCTGGAAAAAGACAAGGATGTCCACTATTATTCAACATAGTTTTGGAAGTCCTAGCCACAGCAATCAGAGAAGAAAAAGAAATAAAAGAAATACAAATTGGAAAAGAAGAAGTAAAACTGTCACTGTTTGCAGATGACATGATACTATACATAGAGAATCGTAAAGATGCCACCAGAAAACTACTAGAGCTAATCAATAAATTTGGTAAAGTTTCAGGATACAAAATTAACACACAGAAATCTCTTGCATTCTTACACACTAACAATGAAAGATCAGAAAGAGAAATTAAGGAAACAATCCCATTCACCATTGCAACAAAAAGAATAAAATACCTGGGAATAAACCTACCTAAGGAGTTAAAGATCTGTACTCAGAAAACTATAAAACATTGATGAAACAAATCAAAGTGGACATATATACACTACCAAATGTAAAATAGCTAGTGGGAAGCAGCCGCATAGCACAGGGAGATCAGTTCGGTGCTTTGTGACCACCTACAGGGGTGGGATAGGGAGGGTGGGAAGTAGACATAGAGGGAGGAGATATGGGGACATATGTATATGTATAGCTGATTCACTGTGTTATAAAGCAGAAACTAACACACCATTGTAAAGCAATTATACTCTAATAAAGGTGTTAAAAAAAAAAAGATGACACAAACAGATGGAGAGATATACCATGTTCTTGGACTGGAAGACTCAATATCGTGAAAATGACTATAGTACCCAAAGCAACCTACAGATTCAATGCAATCCCTATCAAATTACCAGTGGCATTTTTCACAGAACTAGAACAAAAAATTTCACAATTTGTATGGAAACACAAAAGATCCCCAATAGTGAAAGCAATCTTGAGAAAGAAAAACAGAGCTGGAGGAATCAGGCTCCCTGACTTCAGACTATACTACAAAGCTACAGTAATCAAGACAGTATGGTACTGGCACAAAAACAGAAATATAGATCAGAAAAGGATAGAAAGCCCAGAGATAAACCCATGCACATATGGTCAACTAATCTATGACAAAGGAGGCAAGGATATACAATGGAGAAAAGACTGTCTCTTTAATAAGTGGTGCTGGGAAAACTGGACAGCTACATGTAAAAGAATGAAACTAGAACACCTCCTAACACCATACACAGAAATAAAGTCAAAATGGATTAAAGACCTAAATGTAAAGCCAGACGCTAGAGAACTCTTAGAGGAAAACATAGGAAGAACACTCTTTGACATAAATCACAGCAGGATCTTTTTTGACCCACCACGTAGAGTAATGGAAAAAACCCAAAAATAAACAAGTGAGACCTACTGAAACTTAAAAGCTTTTGCAAAGAAAAGGAAACTATAAACAAGACAAAAAGACAACCCTCAGAATGGGAGAATATATTTGCAAACAAATCAATGGACAAAGGATTAATCTCCAAAATATATAAACAGCTCATGCAGCTCAATATTAAAAAGAGAAACAACACAATCAAAAAGTGGGCAGAAGACCTAAACAGACATTTCTCTAAAGAAGACATACAGATGGCCAAGAGGCACATGAAAAGCTGCTCAACATCACTAATTATTAGAGAAATGCAAATCAAAACTACAATGAGGTATCAACCTCACACTGGTTAGAATGGCCATCGTCAAAAAATCCAAACGATAAATGCTGGAGTGGGTGTTGAGAAAAGGGGACCGGCTTGCACTGTTGGTGGGAACGTAAATTGATACAGCCACTATGGAGAACAGTATGGAGGTTCCTTAAAAAACTAAAACTAGAACTACCATACGATCCAGCAATCCCACTGCTGGGCATATACCCAGAAAAAACCATAATTCAAAAAGACACATGCACCCCAGTGTTCATTGCAGCACTCTTTACAATAGCCAGGTCATGGAAGCAACCTAAATGCCCATTGATAGATGAATGAATAAAGAAGATGTGGTACACATATACAATGGAATGTTACTCAGCCACAAAAGGAACGAAAATGGGTCATTTGTAGAGACATGGATGAACCTAGAGACTGTCATACACAGTGAAGCAAGTCAAAAAGAGAAAAACAAATATCGTCTATTAATGTATGTATGTGGAATCTAGAAAAATGGTACAGACGAACCGGTTTGCAAGGAAGAAATAGACACAGGTGTAGAGAACAAACTTATGGGCACCATGGGGGGAAAGCCCAGGGGTTGTGGTGGGATGAATTCGGAGATTGGGATTGACATATATACACTAATATGTAGAAAACAGATAACTAATAAGAACCTGCTGTATAAAAATAAATAAATAAAATAAAATTTAAAAAAAGAAATAACACTAGCACAGATGGACTGGTGTTCTGTATGGCATGGTAACTTCTATGTTGCTTTGGCAGATTATTATCTACTGCGCTTTCTCCATGCTTTTAAAATTATGAATTTGTAACAAAATTACAAATAGCTCTGGAAAGACTTCATTTGACTTATTCTACTGGTTTTTCTTTGGCAGGTAGTTTGAGAACAGTGCAAGAGTATTTTGTCATGCACACATTAGCAAATAACTTCTATGACAAGGCAAGATTCCTTAGTGTCAGAGATATAAATTCATGACCTAAAGCACTCGCCTATTTTGTATCCTAGGTAAACACATTTCATTTTCCTCACCAAATATTTAAAATATTTTTTCAAAAGTTCCACATTTAAGGATTTAATAGTTAACATATCTGCTCATTTTACTGCTAGTTTTCATCACTGCTAATAATAAGTATGTATTGAAACATAGTCACATCCGTTGCTATTTCACTGAAAAGATGAGAAAGAATTTTATAACTCAGGTTTAAGTCTATTAATTTTTAAAAGTTAAAAAAAGTAGGCTATTCTTTTGTACTTTTATCCTTTGCTTTTATAATCTGAGTTTATTTAATTTCATTTACATGTTACCTTTGTCATCTTGACAAATCTTAGCAAAAACTATAGCCTTACTCTACTTCATACCATATATAAATATCAACTCTAAATAGATTGATGATATCAATGTGAAATGAAAAACCAATAAATTTCTAAAAGATAAAATTGGAGAGTATCTTTATGACCTTGGGTTAGACAAATGTTTCTTAAACAGGACATAAAGCCATTAACCACAAAGAAAATGATTGATAAATTGAACTATATTAAAATGATAACTTCTCTTGGACACTGTTAAGAGACTGAAAAAGGAAGAATCAAGTGGGAAAAGATATTTGAGATTTTTTGTGTGTGTGTCTGACAAAAGACTTATTACAGAATACACAACAGCTCTCACAAATCAATTAGAAAAAAAAGATAAGCTAATTTAAAATTAATCAAAAAAATTATCAGCACTTCATAAGAACAGCTATCCAAATGGCCAATAATTGAATAAAAAGTGCTTAATCTCATTAGCCATCAAAGAAATGAAAACTAAGACCACAGTAAAGTACCACTATACACTCACCATATGCCTAAGATGAAAAATGCCTAAACGAAAAAGACTGACGCCAAACATTGACAAAGATGTGGAGCGACTAGAATGCTCATGCGTACTATACGATACTATTTATAGAAGATTCAAAAACCAGCAAATATTAATGAATGGTCAGTAAAATAATTATCTTTGCTGTGGCATGGCAAGGGCAGGAGTAAGTGGAGTTGGGGTGGGGGGCTAATGATGAGGATAGGACTGGGAAGGGGTATGGAGGCTTCTGGGATGAAGGTAAGGTTCTATTTCTTCTGAGTTGTAATTATGTATATGTCTTAACTTGCTGACAATTGGTTGAGTGGTGCACTAATGATTGTGTCTTGTTCACATATGTGTTATACTTTAAAAATCATAACTACATATATGCATAGCTACTTACAGCTAAAAGTATGTCTTTGATATATATTGATAATTACTGTTATTGGTCGACAGGAGAGTAATCATATCTAAACTGACCTATAATATAACATTTTATTTGAATAATTTGACATTGGAATATGAGACATACTAATGCAGCAGGAGCTATGGATCTAATCTTGTTGCAGGTACATTTTGAGAATACAAACATCACCCATGTTACTAGGGTGATGGGTAGAATATAGTTCTATTCCTAAGAACAGTATCACTCAGTTGCTACTTCTGATGTGCCACCTCACACTAGCAGATTACCAACACTGGCAGTGCCAGTGGCTTAGCTGCTCTCTTCCCTACTCGTTAGGTGTCTGTAATAAGGTCTGGCGGGAGAGACCTATAAGTAGCTTTCCCTGGCCTTGCCCAGAACTGCTCTTGATATAAAGAGAAGAAAAGTGGAAGTGGCCTATAACATTAAACAACTGAGATTATAGCTCCCAAGTAACTATTTTCTTCACATAATTTCAGTCTTTCTCTTAATACGAAGCAAATAATGGGGTAATGTCCTCTATAAAGATAATAGAGATGATACAAAATTAACCATTTCAATACCTTTTTCAACCATTTGGTCCCATGATTACTTGGTCTCAAATAAGTTAAGTCCCTTATAGAATAAGTTCCAATACAGCTAATATAGAGGCAGCATAGTGAAGGGAAAAAAAGCAATGCACAAGGAATTACATAATGTCTTCTATCCTTAGTGCTTCCACTAACCATTTGTGTGACCTTAGGCAGACCTGGGGCTGCAGACTAGATCACCTGTAAGCTCCTCTTCTGACGTGAAAATGACATGATACCATATGCAGTTTTGTAATGTGAACTTGAATATAAATATTCAAACAAATATTCAAACAATTTATGTAGGCTATTCCTCCTATTTGCATCTTTACCTCCAACTTCCTAATCACTTTCAAATGCCTTGGTCTTTTAACAATAATCAGGCCAGCAAACATCTATTGAGCATTTCCTATGATGCAGGCATTGCTCTAAATTCTACACATGGGATCTTCCTTAATCTTCATAACAACCCTGCTATAATTTCCCCCATCTTGGAAATGGGGAAACTGAAGTACAAAAAGGTTAAATGATTTGTCCAAAGTCACAGCCCAGTAAGCAAAAGAGTCAGCATTTGAACCCAGGCAATCTGATACCAGAGCCCACATAGTAAGAATGTAATAAATATTAACCGTTGCTTCCACCTAAATTCTTACTATTTGCCATGGACTGTTTCAAGGCACATTAAATACATTATTTATAATTTCATAACAATTCTGTAAAATTCTGTAAAATATATACATTCCTATAGTATATATAGGAATATATATTCCTATAGTTAAGAAAGGAAAACTGAGGCATATAAAGTTTCTGTAACTTTCTTAAGGATGGATAACTACTAACTAGCAGAGTCAAGATTTGAACAGTGGCCTGTTTCTTCCTTTACTCTTCTCTTTCTTTCCTCTTTTCTGCTTTTTCTCCCTTTTCTCTTTGCCATCCCTCTCTTACTCATCCATTTCTTTCCATCTATTTTTGCATTAAAATATGTACTATCATGTGCTTAATTTATCTCTAATGTAAGAGACAACTCAGGGCGTAAGTATAAATTAAGATTGAAGACTAGATTAGGATAGATAGTATTTAATTCCAAGACCTAAAGCCTCAAAGATAATATCATTATCTAAAAAAAAAATCAATTATTTTGTCTGAGTAAAATGATAACTTAATGTTTTCATGTGGTATGTCATCATCATCACAGTAACCTTAGAAATTACAGAAGATATTGAAGCATACTCTCTTAATATTATCATATGAATTCATTTTATTCTTCTATGAAATTCTTATATTGCTTTTCTTTTTATAAAATTTTCTTTTGAAAAGAAGCTTTAAGAATTATTTTGTTTCACTTGCATCAATGTGATTATTAGCACAATTTCAATCTAAAATTTTAATGCTGTTTCTTTAATTTACTATTGTATTTTCAAGATTTGTAGGATTTATTTTTAAATATCTTATTACATCACCTACAGAAGATTGTTAGATTGTTTGCATACATTGTTTACTTCTTACTGGTCTCTGTGGGGTTAATTTGTCACCATTAATAGCTGCATTTTCTCTGTTCTATGTTGAATACTCCAGGGTTTTCTAATAAGACCAGTTCTTCCAAAGACTAACAGAACAACACCATAATTTTGTCATTGGGGTAGTTTCTAATATACATTATACATGAAACTTTTAAAATATCCATAAACTGATGGATAGATATTCACTATGAATATCTGACAATTTTGTTAAATTTCTTAGTAAAACTAATCTTAAGACCATACATTTTTGTCTTTTTTTTCTCTAATACCCTTTTGAAAAAGCAATTTATTTTATTTCATTATGAAAGGATTAAATCTAAAAATACTAACAATGCCTTTTTCAATAGAAGCTTTTTAAAATGATTAAAACGAATTTTGAAAACATTAAATAAACAGATAAAATTCAGTTTTCCTAGTGGTCTAAATACACTATTAGACAGTTGAGCTGCAGAGTACATTTGGTATATGTATAGCACTTACCACAAGGGATTGACAAATCCTACTTTGCCAAAATGAACAATTTTAGGTTAAGAATGACTCAAATTTGACAGGTGTTTTTGTGAGAATTGGTAAAGCATTAAAGCACTGTTTTAAATATTAAAGCATATGGTAATTTTTTACTTTTTATTGGATGACTTCAAACAAATAACTATTAATACTTAATTCTACACCAAAAATAACCGTAAAATAGTGTGAATTCTGTTACATTTTTCTTAGTGTTGCCTTTTGTTTTCTAGGCAATAATTGTCACCATGTCAATGTTCTTGATACATGCTCTTGATACATTATTCTACTAAATCCTCACCACCCCACTCTGAAGTAGCCTTTCTGATTCTCATTTTACAGATGAGGAAACTGAGATTTAGACAGTTTAATTAACATGACTAAAAGGACACAGACAGAAAGAGGGAAAGCAGAGTTGAGCAAAGCTCTGTCTCACCACAAAGCCCATGTTTTTGTCTAGCTCCTTCAACACTAAGACCAATTTTGGTCAAGTCGTTTTTAAAGAGGAGGGGGAATATTTTACTTCGGAAAAAGAGAGGAAAATGCTGCTTCTTTTAATTAATCCCCCTCTGTCCTGCCAATTAAGACCCAAACTCCCATCTCAAGTATTACATAACATTTTAATATTGTCCTCCTTGTCTTTATCTTTCTTAGTTGTTCCAAAGGATGAAAAATGTTGATAAAAAAAAACCACTGGGACAGTGATAGGATAGAATTAGACACCTGCAACTTTACAACCCCTATCCTCACAATACCACCAAATAGGAGGTTTTCTATATTACCTACAAGTAGAGGAGACCTTGTTCCATGGCATGAAGCTCTCCCTGAAACAGTATTATTAATTGTCTAATGTAGTCAACCAACTATTCAAATCACAAATCAGGGCAGATCTAGTTATAGAATATTTATAGACTAAATGCATGCTATGTGCAGAACTGAAATTTACAACACATGGGGAGACTTTCTATTATACTCTTTTTGAAGGTATTAATTTGTGTTGAGTTGAACTGTAAACTAGAGAATCATTCTATATTAGGCAGTATAATTAAAATTGCTCACGATCAACTCCCAAAAACACTACATCAGAGATTTCTGAAATATCACAGAACTGGAAAGGTCTTTTGAGTCACTTCTTTCATACTGCTGGTCTTATTACTGGATGTTGCAAAGTCTGCCATTGTTTCTGACCATTAAGGACTACAGAATGATGGCTACACAATTCACTGACATAACTCCAGCAGTGACACCTTAAAGAGAAATAATCAGAAACATATATTTAATATTAAGCATAAATGCCATTACCACCATCTGCAAAGCCAGTTGCAGTGATAATAGGTAGAGCCACCATAATTAGTCCACTGCTGCTCCAAACATACTTCATCAAGAACTGCTCTATCATGATGTACCACAAACGTTTGGATAAAATGAGGTTCATCTGATTTGCTAAAGCTTTGTAACTTTTCTGGAGTTGCTTCATTTCTACCTATGGAGAGAAAAAGAGATAAGAATTAACCTAGTATGAACTATAAAAATAAATAACGTATGCTTGAGAACTTTCTTTAAAGATAATTACATATTATTTTGTTTTACTTAGTATACTATTATCTGTGATTCTAACAATCAGTAAATACAGATTAATGTCAGAATTAGTCATTATTTAGTTGTAATCACACCTGTATTATTTTTTAAATGTCTGATATTCAGTAAATATAATGTTAAATATACATATATACAAGTGATTTATACTTATGTTTTCAAATTTATATGTATAAGATGTTAAAATTAAATGATATTCCGTAAGACATGAATAAACAGAACCTTATCCTTTTTGATTACAGCAAAAATATCTGAAAATAAACACATGACATGTATATGTGTAATTAGACTCCACTTTTGAACTAACTCAATTTACTAGGTTTTGTCTTAAATGCAAGAAGCCTACCACATGCTATAATTTATATCACTGAGCTCAGTGATTCAAGAATGACATAAATATGATTACTACAACATATTAAGCCAATTTTCAAGTGGGAATAGAAGTCCTAAATTTGCTTTAAATTTTCTTTTTCAGATTGGTACTACTATAAAATTTCTTTTTTTGTTGTTATTGATGACGTTTCAAAATTAAATAATTCTGCTTCGTAATTATAATACCATTTCAACTTTAGAATAACTTACTATTTCATTTGCCAAGTCATTTGTATTACGATTTCAGATGCATCACCTTAAAAAGTCTTTAATGTACTGCAAGTTTATGTAATCAGGTTAACTATTTAAGGGACCTGTTTAATGTTGAAAATCTTTAATATTTAAAAATAACATTCTGGAACTCCTTTTTTCCTCTTCATCTCTAATCTTAGCTTTTCCCTCTAAGCTAGACAAAATTTTATTTCACTACCTTTTTTTATTTGTGTCAAAATATGGTACTGAACATTAAGAGTAATGGAAATGCCATTTGTAAGCCACTCTCCTGCACTTCTTAGAACTGAGGAACTCCATCATGGACCAGGCATGCAAAATTGTCACACCTGTCTTTCATACGAAAGCACTTTTTTTTCCCTTGAAAAACAAACAAACAAACAATGCCATCCTAAATTTTCCATCTCAGTGGAAGTATGTTTACTTAGTTTCCAAACATATATTTTCTTCAATGTTCTAGGACCATCTACTTAGGATTTCAGTTTTAAGAAAATGCTTTAGAGATAATTCTGAGCATATTTGGATAACTGAGACTAAGTAGACTTTTTTAGAATGCTGAAAATGTTATTTTCATGAAACTTTAGAAAAGTTTGCACTCTACATATAATTCTTTAACAGCTTGTGATTAAAAAGGGTAATGAAGCATATATTTTAATACAGGTTTGAATGTCATAAGAATCTAAAACCCTAAAGAAGTGGGTCCATCAACAGTACAACAGATGGTATCTAGCACTGCAGTGGCAGCTTGAACAGTCTCACATTTCACCCGTCACCTTAATTTCTTTCTTACCTTATGTCCTCTGTAGAAGGCAATTTCTTCAACATTGGCTATAATTCTGGAGTGCACATACCGCAAATAGCCTTTCCTATGAGCTTCTTCAGCCACCAATTTACCAAATTTGGGAGAGCAGGCTTTTAACACTTTAGCAGTGGCATATACCACAAGGCCTGCTAAAAGGGTGGGCCCAATTGGGCTTGCTCCTCTGGATGTAGCAGTCTTGATGAGTGTATAGGAAGTCAGGATTACATCTAAAATAGGTTTGGTCAGATTGGAATACAAGTGAGCCACAGACTGAGAGAACATCATAATATCCTCAGTAAGAGACTGGTCAGGGTTTGCCAGCCTCCCATCCATATTGATCACCTTATAATAAGTCTGATTTGTAAAATAGGTTTCATAGGCATGGTCGACTAGGCGAGTTCTGAAGGCCAAGGCCAATTTGCCCTCTAGGTACCTTATTGCACTGTTGACAAAGGTGGCAGGGATGGCTATCATAAGCCACTTGATTAATTTGATGATGAAAGTCCGAGGCTTCTTTTCCACAATGCTTTTCACGATTTTTCCATCCAAACCAGCTACATAGATAGACAGAAAGGTTCTTGAGATTAGAGCTACTGAGTGGAGGCAGAGCCATCCTGTCTCAGTGGTCACAAGTTTTGGGAAGAGAATTTTCCGAAGTTCTAGTAGCTGTTTGAAAAAATCTGCATTCACTCCAGGCGAAGGTTTTTTACAAGTGGCCTCGGTGCAATGCAGTATTTCTCTGTTCTCTGCAGCCGGGTAAGCTTCTTTTTTCTTCCAGTGGCCAGATTGCTTTAAACGCTTGCCAATGATGGGACAGAGGGTTTTCAGAGCATAGGCTGCAGCCACCACGCAGGCAGCCCTTTTAGCAGTCCTCGATCTGGTCCATTTCACTCGATCAGCTGCTGCATTTAGCATATGTATCATTTTCCCAGTTACCCAAACCGGCTTCAGAAAGAATTGGTTTTAAAAGATCATGCTCCCCGGGAATCCCAAGCAAATGTTTCAGGAAGTTCTACAGCGTTCCATACTCTGCAGCGTTTCTCCTCTTCTGTTTTTTGTTTTTATTTTTTAAGATTTTGTTGTGTGACATGCAGCACAGCACAGACTCCACTGCGTCTACTGGGGATGATTCCCTCAGAAGCTCAAGCTGCACCAAGCAGCCCCAAGCTCCTCCCTCTCAGGCCCCTCATTGGCTGTAGGGGCGACGGGACCCCTGGAATCCTCGCTGCTTTCCTTTGAACCTTGAAAATGAAGAGAGAGCAAAACGAATTACATCCTTAAACAGTTCAGAGAGTTAAATGTCTATTTTTGGAGAGGTCGAATCAGGGCAGCTGCTGGCGACAAAACCTGCCCTAGCGACTGAGCATGCTCAGCGTCACTTAGAAACCCACAGAAGTTTCAGAAAATACATCACTTCTCTAAGGTTTTAGTAGATACCACAGAGGAAGAGCAAAAAGAAAGTGAGATTTCTAAGAGCTAAAAAACGAATGAGGGAGGAGGAACTGGGGAGATGAGAGAAGAGGGACACGAAGATCAACATATAATGAAAAGGGTATGGAATGAATCTGAAAGGGAGAGAGATGAAAGTGACAAATGGGAGGGGCACTGGAAAAAAACAAAGTATCAAGTACTTGGATCTGTTTTTCGGCACTCCTCCCTCCCCCATTAAATTTTTTTTTCCTTCTCTGTAATTTCACATGAAGTCCCAGAACCTATCAGACAAGTTGAGCCTATTTTTTTTGTAAATAAATAGGAGATAAGTCTTCTGTATAATAGAAAATAATTCTTTGCTATGCGTCCATTCCAAAGTTTACTTGTCCTTATAATGAAAACCTTCCAGCCCCATAACTGCTATTTTTAGCAATAGAGATCTGATGCATTGGTGATTATTTACAAGGTAACTATTAAATAAATGAGAGCAGTGTTTCACTTCTACCACCCCCTTGTGTCCTTTAGAGTTGTTACTAGGAGGTATGTTACTTTATAATCAAAAGTTAACCATTTGGGAATCAAACAGGAGTTAGATGGTAGAAATAGCTTCAGGATCTTACGTCATTTTGCAAGAGTTTCTTGTCTTTTGTAAGCTTTTGCTTTGTTTGTTTTGTTTAGGTTTACAGATAATCTACTGGCTACTTCCCATTTCCATTTTGATTATTTGATAAAAATCAAAAGTGTTTAAAAAAATTCTCTACATCCCTAATGGAGAATTTAACTGCTAAACAGTCAAGCAAAATTTTTATATTTTAAAAAATGTAAAAGGCATGTTTTTAGGCAAAGATGAGTTATTCTCAAAAATGCAAAAACATTTTTGTTTCTCCACTGCCCCCGTTCCCCCATACACAACATACACACACATTTCTAGTCAGTTGGAAGCCTGGGAAGATATGCATTAAACTAGAACAGAGGTTGGCAAATTACAACCCAACCAGTGGGCCACATTTGTCCCACCACCTATTTTTATATAGCCCATGAGCTAAGAATAGTTTTTATATTCAAAATATGGCTGAAAATATATCAAAAGAAGAATAATATTTTGTGACATGTGAAAATTATATGAAATTTTTATTTCAGTGTCCATAAATGAAGTTTTATTGGAACACAGCCATACCCACTTATTTACTTATTGTCTTTCAAGCCACACCCATTTATTTACTTCTTGGCTTTCAAGCCACAGTGGCAGAACTGGGTAGATGAAATAGAGCCCAAAGTATTCATTATCTGGCCTCTGGAGAAGTTTGCCAAACCCTGTGCTAGAATATAAAACTTGCCTCAGTGTTGTGATCTTCATTATTCAGTTTACGTTGAATAAAGAACTACCCTCACTTTAATTAGTAACCATATTCTTAAACTTTCCAAACTCCTTCTTTTCCAGGTACCTATATGAGTTCCAAGAATCATCACAGATCTCTTTTCATTTGTTTGCATTCAATTCAGCAGATTTACTAATACATGAGTAGCAAATTCATGCAAGATTCTTTGATAGCTGGCCGTATTAGCACAGTAATCTATCATTCCATCAAGACTTTCTAAGTCTGTACATAGAGATCATAGTGTCATAGTGGTTATTTTCAAAAAAATTTTTGTTCCTAATCTCATGCTTCTCATGTGTCAAAATAGGGCTGCCTTACATGTATAAATTTTAATTCTTTATGTCACATCTCCTGACTATGATAGGACATGTGGAGGGTCAGGATAAACTTAACTGGGGGTGATAGGAGGATGTTCAGTTGGCAGAACATGATACACAGAGGGATGCATGGGTCAGAAAGCAGCTGGCAGTCAAGGGAAGTGGCCTGCATCACTGGCATAGGACAACAAGATCAGGGGAGGAGCAGGGCAGTGGGAAATCTAGAAGCAAAGAAAATTAGAGACCTAAATATGCAGGCCTAAATATGTAGGCAGGTCAGTTTACCAACTGGTAATGAAGCTGGGGTACAGGAAAAAGCTTTTAAAGCCTGGAGTGAAAGCCTTGTTAGACTGAGGAACTGGGTATAAAGAAAATGATCAAGAAGAGAAATTTGGTTGCCAGAAATGTGGAAGAAGGAAGGTTGAAGTCCAGTTACTAGAACAAGGGAAAAGGTCAATATAAGATTTAACTTGTTGTTAAGCCACTAAAGTACAGGCCTAACTATCAGCACTTAAATTCCACTCCCACCCTTCATCCCACCCTGCCCCCAAGGGTCAGGATTGATTTGAGCATCTGAGACTAGGCTCAAGCCTTCAGGAAAGGCAGAGACGATAGAAAACCAGATAGGTAATTCCAGTTGGAAATATATGCCATTTAAATAAGAAACTATGAATGTCAAAGTACTTCTTTCATTTTTTTATACTGGCATGATGCAATTAAAGCAACGATAATGTTAATTTGAGTTCCAAACTAGAGAAAAGGGAGGTGGAAAAAAAAAAATCACTGCTTACTATAGTAAACATAGTTCAGTCTAATTTCCACTCAAGCTTGTCAAGTTTACATGTTTTTATATGGGGAAGTATTAAAATTTTCTTAAGAGGGGAGAAATAATCTTAGACAAAGATATTGAAAGTAAATAAAAATTAAAAATAAGCAATAATTATTAAATTACTCTGTTCTCAAGTGAGATACTCTCAACGTCTGTGTCAAAGTGGATACTACCAATGTCCATGGAAGAGTAGGATTAAATACATTTTATATATGTTAGAGAACATATACATATATTTACATATATTAGGAAAACTATATGATTTATAAACTATAAAACGTAAGTAATTTTTTATAATAAAGAGATCTACATATACAGGTATGTAAATAAAAATATATAACATGTAGATAATATAAGCTTGTGTGTTTAGATAGTAAATCACCAGAAAGTAAATAATTTTTAGTAATAAAGATAAATTAAGGTTTAAGAATTTTGGATGGATTTCCTTTTCAACAAATGCTAAATAATATTTTATCAGTGCTGTATTTCTTTCTTGAACAGTTTCCTGACCCAAGAGGTTACCTAATTGCCCTCTGGCCCTAAAACAGCTCAGTCTTTGACTCTTATTATCTATCAGTCATGCTAGCCTTATTCATGTGAGGCATAACATTGATGATGAGATCTTAGGTCAACATTTCAGCTGTTACAAATAACTACCTAATAACTAGTCTAATTTTTTAGTACTTCACTGAATTTTTGTTATAAAAATCAGTATTTATATGATTACACAAGATGTCTATCCTGGGGCATAATCCTATTTTAGGTACTATTTCCTAATGACAACAGAAAATGTATTATATTTGAAATTATGAGATATTCCCCAGGTTAAAATGTGGAAAACAATAATGACAATTGGGGAAAAAAAAGTATTTTGTGCATTTGTTTGGGATAAGAGATTCCTAGTTTCTAATCAAAATATCATAGAACACTTTGTAAGATAAATTTTTGTAAGGATATACAAACATAACACGGATATGAACAGCAAAACCCAATTTTTGTTTTGAGGTTTTTTTTCAGTAAGAAGTTTAAAGTCTTTGGGCCTTTACAGCTAAATTAAGTTTTGATGAAGTTCTCTCAAAAAATAACAAAATATACAGAATAATCAATTACTATAGTGCAATGTTTCTAATAGACAACTGTTTACTGAATATTAAAACTACAAGTGAAAGATTTTAAAGGATTTGGAGAAAGAGTGGTAAGTGGGAAAGGAAATATTATCTTTAGGATTATAGATCTATAACGTTGTCCTTTTTCTCCACCAAGTCTGGTCTTTGACCTGAAAGAAGAGGCTGAAACCAATACAGAACTAAATAAAATTATGGTGCAGGTGGTTTGAAACACTAACCCTGTGGCCACAATCCGGTATTTCATTTACTTAGGTTTCCCTTGCCTGAGCTGTAAAATCTGTGCTCTTTCTCCTTGAGGCGGGCTGACTGCTTTCCCAGAGCTTCGCTTGCGGCTCTGTCAGGATACGTTCTCCGCAGAAACCGCAGAGGCTGTCGGGAGGCCCGGAAGCAGCCTACCCCAGGCCGCAGAGGCTGTCGGGAGGTGGGTCATACTCTCTGGAGCCGAGAAGGGGCCATCTGAGGCGTAAGAACCTGTTGCTCAGCCCAAGACAAAGAAGTCAGAGCAACAGCCTGTCGCGACCCCGGTGTCTTCTTGCTCCGAAGTTTTGAGGAGATGAATTGGGTCGGGGGATCCCGGTGAGTTGTACTGCTGGAGACTGAGACTGTAGCATTTGAGTCCCTGGACATTCATTCCCGTAATGGCGCCTCTTCCGTTAGCCCTGGAGGGGAGTGCACAGACTTAGCTGGAAAGAACTTGTCAGGAGTGCGTCTTTCAATCGTTATCTAAGATGGGAGATCCTAGCACCAAGTCTCTATTCCTAAACCAGAAGCAATCCAGCTTCTTCCCGCTGTGTTTCCAAAGGCTTCACGGGTGGGGTTACTTTCCATGCTACGGTTCTCTGCTCACCGTGTGTCCCGCGTCCTCCTCTAATGAGCACCTGAGCCCTTTTCTGCCTTCTTCCCGCCCTGCCCCTCTTTCTTGGGAGGGGTTTCTTTTAGGTCAATATATAATCTTTGCATGAATTTGCGAAGTATTATGGAAGAGGACATTCCTTGAGGCCCTTAAATACATTGATGGGGGTGGGCACTATCAACCATAAAAATCCAATATAGTTTGTTTTAAAGTGAGGTAAAATAAATAGTTTTTACTTTAATAACTTACAGAGAATTTACAATGTACTTTGTATTTAGGAGTAATCACATAAAACATAATGGGTTGGCAATTTAGTTTTATATAACCTATTCATTGCTATTGACCTTGGAGTCCATTAGGATGGAAATCATGTGGGCCTGTAATTTCATTTGATCAAATTCCTTGATGAAAAAAATTGTTTTGATTGAAACTCTAAGCCATTAAATACAATTTTTTTCACAAGTAGACCCAGGAGAGTGGTATATGGTTAGAATATAACACATTTAAATTCTAACGAATTTGTAAGAGGAAAGACAATTTTTGTATTCACCAAATATTGTAACTATGCCCAATAATTTTAGCAGGCACATTTATCCTGTTGAAGAATATGTTAGCATTTTATTTTAGAAATTTATCTTGATTATTCCTGGCTAGTGTTCTACCATCAAACTTCCACTTTGGAGAAAAGTGAAAATTCATTTACAGGCTTCACAAGATTTAGTTGATATATGATTATAATTTCATACAATTTGATTATAATATTTTCTAAAATGTGAATATTAAATGAGTTATGAAGTCATTTTACAAATGCTTAAGCATTTAATGTGTTACATTTTAAGCATGAAAATGTAAAAGTGCTATTCTTATTCTGTTATATATCTCAAACTTCTGGTTATTCAGGGAGTAATATTTTAGTTGCTATTGGGAGGATGTAAAAGCAGTAAACCACAGGAAACATGTAGTCAAAGACTGTGTTTCTCAAAGTGAGGTAGTGCTGTACCTGGAGGTATTAGGTACCAGGGGGCTTAAGAAACCACAGAAGAAACATGACACATCTCCTTGGAGCATCAGATCTCCTCGGAGATCAGAGAAAAATATATTTTAAAATTTAAACTAACATGGATACATTATAGAGAAAAATACAAAACTCTTGTGAAATTTTAAGATACAATATGTAATTTAAAATAAATTTTCTTGTGTATGGTGGGGGTGCAGGGGGGTGAATGGGCTCCTTAGGGTCAAACTGCAGATTTGTAATGAAAAGATGAGTACCTCCACTTTCTACTGTAACAGTTGGCAAGATTAGTTGATCATGGCATCTGATCATGAGACCCTAAAGGGCCTCAGAATCCCAGACAATGCTTAGTAATCACTAGCAGCTGATTGGAGCTACTATAGAATAGAAATTTAATTCTTATCCCAGACCATCCTGGTGGAGTACTTGTTTCTTCCCCTCTGATGTTAGGATGGTTTTGTGGTTGAAAATTTTGGGAACTGTTAGGAACTTAAAATATAGACAAGTGAAATAACTGGAGAACATTTACAGAGTCCCCTCAGAACAACTGCTCCCTTATAACATTCAACATTAAGGATTCAACAAGTATGTTTTTACATGCCTACATGTTTAGGACATTGTTAAGCTGTATGGGGGGATTCAGAAGTAAAAAGATATAATTTTGGCCCACAAAAAGAATATATGGTAGAATGGTGAGATTAGAATTAGGTAAATGACTATAATACTAGATAAATAGCACTTAATATATAACAAGCACTGTTCTAAGTGCTTCACTGTTTCACTGTTCTAAGTGCTTTTTGTATATTATTAGCTCATTTACTCTTAACAAGAACCCTATGAGGTATGTACAGATGTTATCCCTATTTTACTGGTGGGGAAACCATTAACGTTAAATGACTCACCCAAGGTCACCTAGCTAATCAGTGACAGAGGATTAGAGAACAATGTGCTTAACCACTACACAGTGCTATATAGAAACGTGTATTGTGAAAGTGGCCTGTGGATAAATAAAGGGCTGCGGATATTTAGAGAATTGAGAAACAGGAAATTATGTTAAGCCTTGAAGGATAGCAGAACAAACACCACAGAGAAGCAATGAAATACAGGTTCTTAAAAGTTGAAAAGGATGTGAAATAAATAATTGATCAAGTTGGAGACCTAACCTTTAGGAAGAGTTCTTAGAAGAGATGGATTGGGAGGGGAGGTATTAAAGAACTTGAAAGGATTATTTTGCAGACAGTGTGGTGGGGGGGTCTGCATAAGGACAGGAAAACACTTAAGGGACTATACATTTTTGTCAAGGGAATGAATGAAGCAGGCTATAGCAAGTTTACATTTCGGTCATAACAACTTGATTGTATACATTAAACTGAAGGAGAGTATTCTTGTATATTATAGGAACCTGATGTATGTTAAGTTTAATTACAGAATCATCTAATAGGAGCATCTTTATAGTTCCAAAGGTCTCTACAGTTTTTCTTGGCATTTGATTTTTGCTGCTCTTCAGTTTAGGGACCCTACCAGTTATACATAAAATGTCTTTTGTGAGGGAAAGGGCTAGGGAAGAAGTAAGCTTCCCTTATTTTTCTTTTTAAATTACTTAACTTGGTTTGCCTTTAGTGTTATGGTTTGTGGACATCTTTGCAAGATGTCATAACATTTCATTTCAAACAAAGTCTCATTTAGGGTAAAGATATTTGATCTAAGCTGAAACTAATTTATACATCTCTGATAGCAGTTCCCAATCTACTGTCCCTGAAACTTGCTAATCAGTGATAATGTCAGGTTTTTCAATTTAAGGACTGTTCTGAAATTATATTCCTCTTACTTTTTTTGATTTTAAAGTGCCTCTCCCCCTTTAAGTCCTCTCTTGACAAAATTAAAATATCAGTAATTTGTCAGTCTTACCAATTAAAAAAATTATTTTTATTTGGGAATCATTGACCTAGAACTCTAATTTTTGTTTTATACTTTTTACAAGTCACCGCTGAGACCCTGTATTTTCCTAGTCAGGTTAAGGTGTAAATTTGAGAGAGGTCAGGTATAAGCACTGATTTTTTAAAATTTGGAAAAGGTTCTCTTTTATTTTCCTTATTTATTGATTGGTGACTTGTTTCACCAAATTCATAGCCACCTCAGAAATGAGGGTGGTAGGATAGAGGAGAGGAAGTAGAATATAAAGATGTAACCAGTCTTTGGGCCAGAATATGCTATTCAGAATGAGATCACCTTTTTATAGCTTAGATTGAAGTATGTGACCAGTGTCATAAGAAAGACACAGATTAAAATCTTGTTTAAATTTAGGTGAGCTAGAGGTTTGCATTTGTAAATGTAGGCCTAAAATGTTCACCTGTGCAAAACATTTGTTGAATGCTATGCACCAGGTGCTGTGCCAGGTCGAGGTACAAAATAACCGAAATTTAGTCTCTTTCTGATAGATTTACAGTTTATCGGGGGGAGGGGGAATATGACATGCTATTAAGCTTGAAAATGTTTAAGGTCAGAGGCCAAAATATGTGGTTTAAAAAATAGATACTGTGAATAATAGTAGAACATAGGATAGTTTTAGATAGGGTTTGGCAAATCAGAAACAAGTATGAAAGAAAGTTCAGATGGAGAAAGACAAAGAAGAAAATAAACATTACATAAGTAATTGGAGATAAGATTATATATTTAAATATTTTTAAATGTGTGTGGTATTTGCTTGACAGGTTGAAAGACAGACTGAGAAGTTGAAATTTGATCTGTTATTGAGGACTCATTCAAATTTAGAAGTAATGCAATGAAAGTGGTATTTTATGACTATTTGTGATATTAGTGGTGTGTAGGTTGGGATATAGCAGGGAAAGACTCCAAGATAGGAATACTAGTTAGGATTCTGCTTGGGGGAGGGGGGGGGAAACAACTAATACTAATTTTTCATTTTCTGATATGACTGTATATTCTCCAAATCAAATCAATACCAGTGCTAACTCATTTTAGGTACTGTGGGCTATGTGAATTTGGGTTAATTACTAAACCTCTGTACAGGGGCAGATCCACGTTGTAAGGAGCCCTCTTTATGGAAAAAGAATACAAAATTGTGACTACAAAATTATGTACAGGGCTTGGAAAGGGCATGCATATTCAGGTGAAGTGCCCTGAAGCTTAAGCTTTACAATAAATTGTCTTCACAGTAAATTAGCCTCTGTCTCTATACAACTCTTTCTTCATCTGTTAAATGGGGATAATACTTAAATGTACAGTGAACATCATCTCAGTTGCTTGGGACAGTCATGGTTTATGCCTGTGGTCCTGGTGGCATGCCCAGTTCAGCTTTGGTCTTGGAGTTTTTTTGTTTTGTTTTGGTTTTATTTTTTATTTTTTTTAAATAGATACATGTCAAAGATTTTATTTAACAAATTTTTATCTCATTCATTATTTTTTTTTTTTGCATGTGTCCATCATAAATTTTTTTTTTAAACAACTTTATTGAAGTATAATTGCCTTACAATGGTGTGTTAGCTTCTGTTTTATAACAAAGTGAATCAGTTATACATATACAATATGTTCCCATATCTCTTCCCTCTTGCATCGCCCTCCCTCCCACCCTCCCCATCCCACCCCTCTAGGTGGTCACAAAGCACCGAGCTGATCTCCCTGTGCTATGCGGCTGCTTCCCACTAGCTATCTATTTTACATTTGGTAGTGTATATATGTCCATGACACTCTCTCACCCTGTCACATCTCACCCCACCCCCTCCCCATATCCTCAAGTCCATTCTCTAGTAGGTCTGTGTCTTTATTCCCGTCTTGCCACTAGGTTCTTCATGGCCATTTTTTTTTTTTCCCTTAGATTCCGTATATATGTGTTAGCATACTGTATTTGTTTTTCTCTTTCTGACTTACTTCACTCTGTATGACACACTCTAACTCCATCCACCTCATTACAAATACCTCCATTTCATTTCTTTTTATGGCTGAGTAATATTCCATTGTATATATGTGCCACATCTTCTTTATCCATTCATCTGTCGATGGACATTTAGGTTGCTTCCATGTCCTGGCTATTGTAAATAGAGCTGCAATGAACATTTTGGTGCATGACTCTTTTTGAACTATGGTTTTCTCAGGGTATATGCCCAGTAGTGGGATTGCTGGGTCGTATGGTAGTTCTAGTTGTAGTTTTTTAAGGAACCTCCATACTGTTCTCCATAGTGGCTGTATCAATTTTTAATTGAAGTATAGTTAATTTACAATGTTGTGTTAGTTTCTGGTGTACAGCAAAGTGATGATTCAGTTACACACATATATATACACACACATATTCTTTTTCATATTCTTTTCCATTGTGGTTTATTATAGGATATTGAATATAGTTTCCTGTGCTATACAGTAGGACCTTGCTGTTTATTTTATCAGCACTTGCTGATAAAATTAAGTGTGCTGGGACATGAGCAGCTTGGGGCAACTAACTTGCTGCATTGGGTGGGAAGTATTTAATGCTGCTATCCTTGCTGGCTGCTTGTTGTACCAGCTAGTTGTGCCATTGCATGCTAAGGTCGGAGAGATTTGTCCAGCCACCATGGTTGGGGTTGGGAAATTTTAGATTAGGTGTCAGTGAAATATCTATAAGGAATTGGGGCCTTTCAGTCCTGTGATAGAACATACAAAGAGTAGTAGGACTGTTGCTGCTATAGTGGTTTTGCCAACAATTATTTTCTTTTTTTCTATTTTTTGGTAATGCTTTTGTAATCTTTTTGGCAGCAGGGAGCTCAAATAAAGAAAAATAAATACTTAATGATAAATTAAGTTCTGATATTTTGTTTTTCAGTTAAGTTGATGTGAATCTGTAACTTGTGTACAAGATGTGTGCCAACATTTATCATCTCTCATGGTTATGTCATTGACCACATGAAAATCTGAAGCCACAAACCTACTGAAAAGCATCAGGATTTACTTTCAGATATAGTAGTTATTTTAAGGCGATTATAGCTGCAGACAGTAATTTGACACATGGAACTGAAGAACATTAAAGATAAAATTACTTCTGCAGTAATAATATGAATACAAATTTGATGTATCATAGCATCATGGGTAAAACAGGGTTCTTACTAAATTATGCACCTATGTAGCCAAGATATACCTGGAATTGGTTGTGGTTTACATATATTTCATAGTTGCATCCAAAGAGGCTTTATATTTTACCAAACAGAAGCTGCAGTTGTCACAGTTTCAAACAATTTTATATATGCACAGTTAATGTAACTGAATTACAGTGTTTTTGAGACAATACTAATGTTGAATACAAAAAGAATACTTCAGCATATCATTAAAAGCTTTCTCTCTTTGCTGCCTTTCCTTAATTGAATTTCATGAACATTTGAGTCCTTTAAGAATTACTTTATAAATCAGTCTGTTTGTCCTACATTGTTATTGAACATTTTTATAAGCAAGTCCTCTAAATTTTGATGACATTTTGTTCAAAAACAGTTGGAAATTTTTATTCAAAGTAGTCCCTAAATGGAGGGAAAAAACCAATTTTTGAAGGTTTTAGTGAATTATAATTATTGAAAATAATGTTTTTAAAACTTAATTGTGAATAGCCTGCAATATACACCTATGTTGAGGTATCATTCACATTCTAAAATCTCTTCCACTGTGTGACTCAAGAGATGGCGGCTCATGCTTATCATTACAGCCTGTAACTGTGAAACATTGTTTTCTGTGTGAAAATACTATAAGAATTCAGTCTCTTAAGAACTTACTTTTAATTAGCCTCTGTATTCTGAGTATTAGATGGATTTCTGCCTGTTGATTTGCCAAATTTTTTTCACAATACTTTACCTTTTGTAATTCATACATCTAAAAACTTTTTTCTTGTATTACAAGAGAAGAATTTATTTAAAGCTATAATATTCTAAAATATATCATTACTATTCTTAACACATCAGGTAGACCTGCTTTAGTTTTGTGGAAAGCCAATGTAAGTACTTTTTCTAGGCTAGTTACTGCCCTGAATCTTAATAAGTCTGCTAGCTAACAGTGCTAGGTTATGATGTTTTCGGTTAATATTAATTTCGGTGTAACACGAACCATAAAATATTATTTTTCATTTTTTAGTTTTTGCTCTATTAATTTTATTTACATTTTCCACTTTTAATTACATGTAAGGTATTATAAAATTTTAACAATCTAGAAACAGTTTCTCTTGCATGGTATCATGCCACTGAAAAAAATAAACTAAGCAGCAAACCAGAAAGCAAAACAAAAGAAACAAAAAAGAACAATTTAAGACTAACTGATAATTAAGGCATAAGACACCCATAGTTTTTAATCCCTAATGTAGTTTCAATATATCCTGCATATTCCATGTAAAATGTACTTCAGTATTCTTTTTGATATTACTTTGACAGCCTTATTACTTTTGTCTTTTTTTTTTGAAAGAAAGTATTTCTTTAACATTTCCTTTAAATCTTTTCCTATTAGAAAGAATTGCAAGGGGCAGAATGCCTTGATACATTTCTGTAGTCAGCATGGTTCATTTTTTTTTTTAACATCTTTATTGGGGTATAATTGCTTTACAATGGTATGTTAGTTTCTGCTGTATAACAAAGTGAATCAGCTATACATATACATACATCCCCATATCTCCTCCCTCTTGCCTCTCCCTCCCACCCTCCCTATCTCAGCCCTCCCTGTGTTACGCAACTGCTTCCCACTAGTTATCTGTCTTACATTTGGTAGTGTATATATGTCCATGCCACTCTCTCACTATGTCCCATCTTACCGTTCCCCCTCCCCATGTCCTCAAGTCCATTCTCTGTGTCTGCGTCTTTATTCCTGTCCTGCCCCTAGGTTCTGCAGAAACTTTTTTTTTTTTTTAACATTCCATACATCTGTGTTAACATGTGGTATTTGTTTTTCTCTTTCTGACTTCACTCTATATGACAGTCTCTAGGTCCATCCACCTCACTACAAATAACTCAACTTTGTTTCTTTTTATGACTGAGTAACAGTCATATGTGCCACATCTTCTTTATCCATTCATCTGTCGATGGACACTTAGGTTGCTTCCATGTCCTAGCTATTGAAAATAGAGCTACAATGAATATTGAGGTACATGACACTTTTTGAATTATGGTTTTCTCAGGGTGTATGCCCAGTAGTGGGATTGCTGGGTAGTATGGTAGTTATATTTTTAGTTTTTTAAGGAACCTCCATACTGTTCTCCATAGTGGTTGTATCAATTTACATTCCCACCCACAGTGCAAGAGTGTTCCCTTTTCTCCACACCCTCTCCAGCATCTGTTGTTTGTGGATTTTTTGTTGATGGCCATTCTGACTGGTGTGAGTTGATACCTCATTACAGTTTTGATTTGTATTTCTCTAATGATTAGTGATGTTGAACATCCTTTCATGTGTTTGTTGGAAATCTGTATATCTTCTTTGGAGAAATGTCTATTTAGGTCTTCTGCCCATTTTTGGATTGGGTTGTTTGTTTTTTTGATACTGAGCTGCATGAGCTGGTTGTAAATTTAGGAGATTAATCCCTTGTCAGTTGCTTCATTTACAAATATTTTCTCCCATTCTGAGGGTTGTCTTTTCATCTTATGGTTTCCTTTGCTGTGCAAAAGATTTTAAGTTTCATTAGGTTCCATTTGTTTATTTTTGTTTTTATTTCCATTTCTCTAGGAGGTGGGTCAAAAAGGATCTTGCTGGGATTTATGTCATAGAGTGTTCTGCCTATGTTTTCCTCTAAGAGTTTTATCATGTCTGGCCTTACATTTAGGTCTTTAATCCATTTTGAGTTTATTTTTGTGTATGGTGTTAGGGAGTGTTCTAATTTCATACTTTTACATGTACCTGTCCAGTTTTCCCAGCACCACTTATTGAAGAGGCTGTCTTTTCTCCATTGTATATGCTTGCCTCCTATATCAAAGATAAGGTGACCATATGTGCGTGTGTTTATCTCTGGGCTTTCTATCCTGTTCCATTGATCTATATTTCTGTTTTTGTGCCAGTACCATACTGTCTTGATTACTATAGCTTTGTAGTATTGTCTGAAGCCAGAGAGTATGATTTTTCCAGCTCTGTTTTTCTTTCTCAAGATTGCTTTCGCTATTGGGAATCTTTTGTGTTTCCATACGAACTGTGAATTTTTTTGTTCTAGTTTTGTGAAAAATGCCATTGGTAGTTTGAGATGGATTGCACTGAATCTGTAGATTGCTTTGGGTAGTATAGTCATTTTCACAATGTTGATTCTTCCAATCCAAGGACATGGTATATCTCTCCATCTATTTGTATCATCTTTAATTGTTTTCATCAGTGTCATAGTTTTCTGCATACAGATCTTTTGTCTCCTTAGGTAGGTTTATTCCTAGGTATTTGATTCTTTTTGTTGCAATGGTAAATGGGAGTGTTTCCTTAATTTCTCTTTCAGATTTTTCATAATGAGTGTATAGGAATGTGAGAGATTTCTGTGCATTAATTTTGTATCCTGCTACTTTACCAAATTCACTGATTAGTCCTAGTAATTTTCTGGTAGCATCATTAGGATTCTCTATGTAGAGTATCATGTCATCAGAAAACAGTGACAGTTTTACTTCTTCTTTTCTGATTTGGATTCCTTTTATTTCTTTTTCTTCTCTGATTGCTGTGGCTAAAACTTCCAAAACTATGTTGAATAATAGTGGTGAGAGTGGGCAACCTTGTCTTGTTCCTGTTCTTAGTGGAAATGGTTTCAGTTTTTCACCATTGAGAATGATGTTGGCTGTGGGTTTGTCATATATGGCCTTTATTATGTTGAGGTAAGTTCCCTTATGCCTACGTTCTGGAGGGTTTTTATCATAAATGGGTGTTGAATTTTGTCGAAAGCTTTATCTGCATCTGTTGAGATGATCATATGGTTTTTCTCCTTCAATTTGTTAATATTTTGTATCACAGTGATTGATTGCATGTATTGAAGAATCCTTGCATTCCTGGGATAAACCCCACTTGATCATGGTGTATGATCCTTTTAATGTGTTGTTGGATTCTGTTTGCTAGTATTTTGTTGAGGATTTTTGCATCTGTGTTCATCAGTGATATTGGCTTGTAGTCTTCTTTCCTTGTGACATCTTTGTCTGGTTTTGGTATTAGGGTGATGGTGGCCTTGTAGAATGAGTTGGGGAGTGTTCCTCCCTCTGCTATATTTTGGAAGAGTTTTGAGAAGGATCGGTGTTAGCTCTTTTGTAAATGTTTGATAGAATTTGCCTGTGAATCCATCTGGTCCTGGGCTTTTGTTCGTTGGAAAATCTTTAATCACAGTTTCAATTTCATGACTTGTGATTGGTCTGTTTATATTTTGTATTTTTCCTGGTTCAGGTTGTGCTTTTCTAAGAATTTCTCCATTTTTTCCAGGTTGTCCATTTAATTGGCATATAGTTGCTTATAGTAATCTCTCATGATCCTTTGTATTTCTGCAGTGTCAGTTGTTACTCCTCCTTTTTGATTTCCAATTCTGTTGATTTGAGTCTTAACCCTTTTTTTCTTGATGAGTCTGGCTATGGTTTATCAATTTTGTTTATCTTCTCGAAGAACCAGCTTTTGGTTTTATTGATCTTTGCTATTGTTTCCTTCATTTCTTTTTCATTTATTTCTGATCTGATTTTTATGATTTCTTTCCTTCTGCTAACTTTGGGGTTTTTTTGTTCTTCTTTCTCTAATTGCTTTAGGTGTAAGGTTAGGTTGTTTATTTGAGATGTTTCTTGTTTCTTGAGGTAGGATTGTATTGCTATAAACCTTTCTCTTAGAACTGCTTTTGCTGCATCCCATAGGTTTTGGGCTATCGTGTTTTCATTGTCATTTATTTCTAGGTATTTTTTGATTTCCTGTTTGATTTCTTCAGTGAACTCTTGTTTATTTAGTAGTGTATTGTTTAGCCTCCATTTGTTTGTATTTTTTACTGTTTTTTTCCTGTAATTGATATCTACTCTCATAGTGTTGTGGTCAGAAAAGTTACTTGATATGATTTCAATTTTCTTAAATTTACCAAGGTTAGATTTTTCACCCAGGATATGATCTATCCTGGAGAAAGTTCCGTGAGCCCTTGAGAAGAAAGTGTATTCTGTTGTTTTTGGATGGAATGTCCTGTCAATTAAGTCCATCTTGTTTAATGTGTCATTTAAAGCTTGTGTTTCCTTATTTATTTTCATTTTGGATGATCTGTCCATAGGTGAAAGTGGGGTGTCAAAGTCCCCTACTATTATTGTGTTACTGTTGATTTCCCGTTTTATGGCTGTTAGCTTTTGCCTTCTGTATTGAGGTGTTCCTATGTTGGGTGCATAAATATTTAAAATTGTTATATCTTCTTCTTGGATTGATCCCTTGATCATTATGTAATGTCCTTCTTTGTCTCTTGAAATAGTCTTTTTTTCTTTCTTCAATTTTATTTTTTTTAAAATCTATATTGGAATATAATTGCTTTACAATGGTTTGTTAGTTTCTGCTTTATAACACAGTGAATCAGCTATACATTTACATATATACCCATATCTCCTCCCTCTTGTGTCTCCCTCCCACCCTCCCCATCCCACCTCTTGTAATAGTCTTTATTTTAAAGTCTATTTTTTCTGATATGAGAATTGCTACTCCAGCTTTCTTTTGATTTCCATTTGCATGGAATATATCTTTCCATCCTCTCACTTTCAGTCTGTATGTGTCCCTAGGTCTGAAGTGGGTCTGTTGTACACAGTATACATATGGGTTTTGTTTTTGTATTCATTCTACCAGTCTTTGTCTTTTGGTTTGAGCATTTAATCCATTTACATTTAAGGTAGTTACCAATATGTATGTTCCTATTATCATTTTCTTAATTGTTTTGGGTTTGTTTTTGAAGGTCTTTTCCTTCTCTTGTGTTTCCTGCCTAGAGAAGCTCCTTTAGCATTTGTTGTAAAGCTGCTTTGGTGGTGCTGAATTCTCTCAGCTTTTGCTTGTCTGTAAAGCTTTTTATTTCTCCTTCGAATCTGAATGAGATCCTTGCTGGGTAGAGTAATCTTGGTTGTAGGTTTTCCTCTTTCATCACTTTAAATATGTCCTGCCACTCCCTTCTGGCTTGCAGAGTTTCTGCTGAAAGATCAGCTGTTAGCCCTATGGAGATTCCCTTGTATATTATTTGTTGCTTTTCCCCTACTGCTTTTAATATTTTTTCTTTGTTTTAATTTTTGATAGTTTGATTAAAATTGTCTTGGCATGTTTCTCCTTGAATTTATCCTGTATGGGACTCTCTGCACTTCCTGACTTGATTGACAATTTCCTTTCCCATATTAGGGAAGTTTTCAACTATAATCTCTTCAAATATTTTCTCAGTCCCTTATTTTTTTCCTCTTCTTCTTCTGGGACCCCTATAATTTGAATGTTGGTGCGTTTAATGTTGTCCCAGAGGTCTCTGAGACTGTCCTCAATTCTTTTCATTCTTTTTTCTTTATTCTGCTCTGCAGTAGTTATTTCTACTATTTTATCTTCTAGGTCACTTATACATTCCTCTGCCTCAGTTATTCCGCTATTGTTTCCTTCTAGAGATTTTTGATTTCATTTATTGTGTTGTTCATCATTGTTTGTGTGCTCTTTAGTTCTTCTCGGTCCGTGTTAAACGTGTCTTGTATTTTCTCCATTCTATTTCCAGGATTTTGGATCATCTTTACTATCATTACTCTGAATTATTTTTCAGGTAGATTGCCTATTTCCTCTTCATTTGTTTGTTCTGGTGGGTTATTACCTTGCTTCTTCATCTGCTGTGTATTTCTCTGTCTTCTCATTTTGCTTAACTTACTGTGTCTGGGATCTCCTTTTCACAGGCTGAAGGTTCATAGTTCCCGTTATTTTTGGTGTCTGCCTCCAGTGGGTAAGGTTTTTTCATTGTGTTGTGTAGGCTTCCTGGTGGAGAGGACTGGTGCCTGTGTTCTGGTCGATGAGGCTGGATCTTGTCTTTCTGGTGGGCAGGACCACGTCCGGTGGTGTGTTATGGGGTGTTTGTGAACTTACTATGATTTTAGGCAGCCTCTCTGCTAATGAATGGGGTTGTGTTCCTGTCTTACTAGTTGTTTGACATAGGGTGTCCAGCACTGTAGCTTGCTGGTCGTTGAGTGGAGCTGGGTCTTAGCGTTGAGATGGGGATCTACGGGAAAGCTCTTGCCATTTGATATTATGTGGGGCCGGGAGGTCTCTGGTGGACCAATGTCCTGAACTCGGGTCTTCCACCAAAGAGGCTCAGGCCTGACACCCGGCCGGAGCACCAAGACCCTGTCAGCCACACAGTTCTGAAGAAAAAGGAGAAAAAAAGAAAGAAAGAAAGAAAAAAATAAATAAAATAACATAATTTTAAAATATATGTTATTGAAGATTAAAAGAAATAGAAAAGTAATTTAAAAAAAGAAAGAAAAAAGAAGAGGGCAACCAAACCAAAAAACAAATCTACCAATGATAACAAGCACTAAAAACTATACTAAAAAAAAAAAAAAAAAGGATAGACAGAACCCTAGGACAAATGGTAAAAGCAAAGCTATACAGACAAAAATCACACAAAGAAGCATATGCATACACACTCACAAAAAGAGGAAAAGGAAAAAACATATATGCATTTATATATATTAAAAAAAAGGGAAGAGAACAACCAAATCAATAAACAAATCTACCAATGATAATAAGCTCTAAATAATAAATTAAGATAAATATAAAATCAGAAACAAATTTGATGCAGAAAGCAAACCCCAAGTCTACAGTTGCTCGCAAAGTTCACCACCTCAATTTTGGGATGATTTGTTATGTATTCAGGTATTCCACAGATGCAGGGTACATCAAGTTGATTGCGGAGATTTAATCCACTGCTACTGAGGCTGCTGGGAGAAATTTCCCTTTCTCTTCTTTGTTCTCACAGCTTCTGGTGTTCAGCTTTGGATTTGGCCCCACCTCTGTGTGTAGGTTGCCTGAGGGCATCTGTTCCCTGCCCAGACAGGACAAGGTTAAAGTAGCAGCTGATTAGGGGGCTCTGGCTCACTCAGGCTGGGGGAATGGTGGAGTACGGAATGCGGGGTGAGCCTGTGGCAGGCAGAGGCCGGTGTAACGTTGCAACAGCCTGAAGCACGTCATGTGTTCTCCCGAGGATGTTGTCCCTGGATAACAGGACCCTGACAGTGGCGGGCTGCACAGGCTCCCAGGAGGGGAGGTGTGGATAGTGACCTGTGCTTGCACACAGGCTTCTTGGTGGCTACAGCAGTACCGTTAGTGTTTCATGCCTGTCCCTGGTGTCTGCGCTGATAACTGTGCCTCACACCCATCTCAGGAGCTCGTTTAGGCGGTGCTCTGAATCCCCCCTCCTTGTGCACCCTGAAACAATGGTCTCTTGCCTCTTAGGCAGGTCCAGACTTTTTCCCGGGCTCCCTTCTGGCTAGCTGTGGCACACTAGCCCCTTTCAGGCTGTGTTCACGCAGCCAACCCCAGTCCTTTCCCTGGGATCTGACCTCCAAAGCCTGAGCCTCATCTACCAGCCCCTACCCGCCCTGGCAGGTGAGCAGACAAGCCTCTCAGGTTGGTGAGTGCTGGTTAGCACCGATCCTCTGTGTGGGAATCTCTGCACTTTGCCCTCCGCACTCCTGTTGCTGCGCTCTCCTCTGTGGCTCCGAAGCTTCCCCCCGCCCACTCCCCACCCCTGTCTCCACCAGTGAAGGGGCTTTCTAGTGTGTGGAAACTTTTCCTCCTTCACAGCTCCCTCCCAGAGGTGTAGGTCCTGTACCTATTCTTTTGTTTCTGTTTTTTCTTTTTTCTTTTGCCCTACCCAGGTACGTGGGGAGTTTCTTGCCTTTTGGGAAGTCTGAGGTCTTCTGCAGGCATTCAGTAGGTGTTCTGTAGGAGTTATTCCACGTGTAGATGTATTTCTGATGTATTTGTGGGGAGGAAGCTGATCTCCACGTCTTACTCCTCCGCCATCTTGAAGGTCCCTCCCAGCATGGTTTTATTTCTTTCTGTATCTGTCTCTCTCTGCCCCTCCCTCACTCTCTCCCTTACTGTTTCCCCCTTTTTTCCCTACCTTCCCTCAATTAACCTTTTTTACACCTCTCTGTTTTACTTTATTCTTTTTGCTTAACAAAAAATAATGTAACAAATATCTATATTCTTTCTTCATATAATTGGTAACTTGTAGTGTTTTATGAAGAGGTTATGACCTACTGATTTTCTTTTTAGTATGTAGCTATAATGGCAACTAATAGTGTTCATTCAGGCATTTATTGAAAGAGATGGTTACAGTATGTGACTTTAAAAATCCATTTTCTAGAATGAAATAATAATTGTTAAAAGGATGAGCCTCATTCCCATTTCCCCACTCCCAATTCTCTGGTAGTTAAAATTTCAAGGCAATATTAGAAAAACTCTTAAAGTTATTTTTTATAAAGTACATATAAATTTCATGAAGAAACTGGCATTTGAACGGGGTCTTGAAGGTCCTGAAAGTTTTGAATAAAAAAATGTGGTGGAAGAAGTATCTATATATGAAGAAGAGTAGTATATATTTTAGTTTTTTAAACATCTTTACTGGAGTATAATTGCTTTACAATGTGTTAGTTTCTGCTGTATAACAAAGTGAATCAGTTATATGTATACATATATCCCCGTATCCCCTCCCTCTTGCTTCTCCCTCCTACCCTCTCTATCCCACCCCTCTAGGTGGTCACAAAGCACCAAGCTGATCTCCCTGTGCTATGCAGCTGCTTCCCACTAGCTATCTGTTTTACACTTGGTAGTGTGTATATGTCAATGCCACTCTCTCACTTTGTCCCAGCTTACCCTTCCCTGCCGAGTCCTCAAGTCCATTCTATGCATCTGTGTCTTTATTCCTGTCTTGCCCCTAGGTTCTTCAGAACCATTTTTTTTTAGATTCCATATATATGTGTTAGCATATGGCATTTGTTTTTCCCTTTCTGACTTAGAGAAGCATATATCTTAATTTGGTTGGGTGTTGGAATACATGAAGTGGAAGAATGGAAAACAAGGTTGAAATCTTAGTGATGGACAGGCTATGGAAGTCCTGTCCCTAAGTAATAATCAGTGCTGCATTTTATTGTGCTTACCATTATAGTAAAATATATTGGAGAATATTTGCATAAAATCCAGGAGACTTTAAAATATAAGTATGGTAGTTAGGTACATATTTAATATTGCAGTAGTCAAAGTAGCTAATGACTTCTGGGGATTCATATTTTATATATGGCAGGGTGTTTTAATTATGTGGACTTTTTCTTTTTTGTTAGATATAAAATTCCACGTAGTTTCCCCCATTATTTAGGGGTATTGTTCTCCCATTTTTTCTATCTTTATTTTTCTCTAGCTTTATTGAGTTAATAATTGACAAATATAAGATATTTAAAGTGTACAACATGATGATTTCATATATGTGTACATTGTGAAAGTAATCCCCTCGTCAAGTTAATAACTATATCCATCACCTCACAGATTTTTTTTTGAATTTTATTTTATTTATTTTTTATACAGCAGGTTCTTATTAGTTATCTATTTTGTACATGTTAGTGTGTATATGTCAATTGTCAATCCCAATCTCCCAATTCATCCCACCACCACCAACACCCCCCACCACCTTCCCCCCTTGGTGTCCATACGTTTGTTCTCTACATCTGTGTATCTATTTCTGCCCTGCAAGCCAGTTCATCTGTACCATTTTTCTATGTTCCACATATATTCATTAATATACGATATTTGTTTTTTATATTTTTGCCTTATTTCACTCTGTATGACAGTCTCTAGATCCATCCACGTCTCTACAAATGACCCAATTTCGTTCCTTATTATGGTTGAATAATATTCCATTGTATATATGTACCACATCTTCTTTATCCATTCATCTGTCAGTGGGCATTTAGGTTGTTTCCATGACCTGGCTATTGTAAACAGTGCTTCAGTGAACATTCAGTGCACGTGTCTTTCTGAATTATGGTTTATTTTGGGTATATGCCCAGTAGTAGGATTGCTGGATCATATGGTAGTTCTATTTTTATTTTTTTAAGGAAACTCCATACTGTTCTCCATAGTGGCTGTATCAACTTATATTCCCACCAACAGTGCAAGAGGGTTCCATTTTCTCCACACCCTCTCCAGCATTTGTTGTTTGTAGATTTTCTGATAATGCCCATTCTAACTGGTGTGACGTGATTCCTCATTGTAGTTTTGATTTGCATTTCTTTAATAATTAGTGATGTTGAGCAGCTTTTCATGTGCCAGTTGCCCATCTGTATGTCTTCTTTGGAAAAATATCTGTTTAGGTCTTCTGCCCATTTTTTGATTGGGTTGTTTCTTTTTTTAATATTGAGCTGCATGAGCTATTTATATATTTTGGAGACTAATCCTTTGACCGTTGCTTCGTTTCCAAATAGTTTCTCCCATTCTGAGGGTTGTCTTTTCGTCTTGTTTGTAGTTTCCTTTGGTTTGCAAAAGCTTTTAAGTTTCATTAGGTCCCATTTGTTAATTTTTGTTTTTATTTCCATTATTCTAGGAGGTGGATCAAAAAAGATCTTGCTGTGATTTATGTCAAAGAGTGTTCTTCCTATGTTTTCCTCTAAGAGTTTTATAGTGTCCGGTCTTAACATTTAGGTCTTTAATCCATTTTAAGTTGATTTTTGTGTATGGTGTTAGGGAGTGTTCTAATTTCATTCTTTTACATGTAGCTGTCCAGTTTTCCCAGCACCACTTATTGAAGAGGCTGTCTTTTCTCCATTGTATATCCTTGCCTCCTTTGTCAAAGATTAGTTGACCATAAGTGTGTGGGTTTATCTCTGGGCTTTCTATCCTGTTCCATTGATCTATATTTCTTCTTTTGTGCCAGTACCATATTGGCCTGATTACTGTAGCTTTGTAGTATAGTCTGAATCAGGGAGTCTGATTCCTCCAGCTCCGTTTTTTTCCCTCAAGACTTCATTGGCTATTCGGGTCTTTTGTGTCTCCATACAAATTTTAAGATTTTTTGTTCCAGTTCTGTAAAAAATGCCACTGGTAATTTGATAGGGATTGCATTGAATTTGTAGATTGTTTTGGGTAGTATAGTCATTTTCACAATATTGATTCTTCCAGTCCAAGAACATGGTGTATCTCTCCATCTGTTTGTGTCATCTTTGATTTCTTTCATTAGTGTCTTATAGTTTTCTGCATACAGGTCTTTTGTCTCCCTAGGTAAGTTTATTCCTAGGTATTTTATTCTTTTTTTTGCAATGGTGAATGGGATTGTTTCCTTAATTTCTCTTTCTGATCTTTTGTTGTTAGTGTATAGGAATTCAAATGATTTCTGTGCATTAATTTTGTACCCTGCAAATTTACCAAATTCATTGATTAGCTCTAGGAGTTTTCTGGTGACATCTTCGGGATTCTCTATGTGTAGAATCATGTCATGTGCAAACAGTGACAGTTTTACTCCTTCCTTTCCAATTTGTATTCCTTTTATTTCTTTTTTTTCTCTGATTGCCATGGCTAAGACTTCCAAAACTATGTTGAATAATAGTGGACATCCTTGTCTTGTTCCAGATCTTAGTGGAAATGCTTTAGTTTTTCACCTTTGAGAACGATGTTTGCTGTTGGTTTGTGGTATATGACCTTTATTATGTTGAGGTAGGTTCCCTCTCTGCCCACTTTCTGTAGAGTTTTTATCATAAATGGGTGTTGAATTATGTCAAAAGCTTTTTCTGCATCTATTGAGGTGATCATACTGGTTTTATTCTTCAATTTGTTAATATGGTGTATCACATTGATTGATTTGCATATATTTAAGAGTCCTTGCATCCCTGTGATAAATCCCACTTGATCATGCTGTATGATCCTTTTACTGAGTTGTTGTATTCTGTTTGCTAGTATTTTGTTGCAGATTTTTGCATCTATATACATCAGTGATATTGGTCTGTAATTTTCTTTTTTTGTAGTATCTCTGTCTGGTTTTGGTGTCAGGGTGATGGTGGCCTCATAGAATGAGTTTGGGAGTGTTCCTTCCTCTGCAATTTTTGGAAGAGTTTGAGAAGCATGGGTGTTAGCTATTCACTAAAAGTTTGATAGAATTCACATTTGAAGCCACCTGGTCCTGGACTTTTGTTTGCTGGAAGATTTGTAATCACAGTTTCAATTTCATTACTTGTGATTGGTCTGTTCATATTTTCTATTTCTTCCTCATTCAGTCTTGGAAGGTTATACCTTTCTAAGAACTTGTCCATTTTTCCAGGTTGTCCATTTTATTGGCATAAAGTTGCTTGTAGTAGTCTCTTAGGATGCTTTGTATTTCTGCGGTGTCTGTTGTAACTTCTCCTTTTTCATTTCTAATTTTATTGGTTTGAGTCCTCTCTCTCTTTTACTTGATGAGTCTGGCTAAAGGTTTATCAAGTTTATTTATCTTCTCAAAGAACCAGCTTTTAGTTTTATTGATTTTTGCTGTTGTTTACTTTGTTTCTATTTCATTTATTTCTGATCTGATCTTTATGATTTCTTTCCTTCTGCTAACTTTGGGTTTTGTTTGTTCTTTCTCTAGTTCCTTTAGGTGTAAGGTTAGATTGTTTACTTGAGATTTTTCTTGTTTCTTGAGGTAGTCTTGTATTGCTATAAACTTCCCTCTTAGGACTGCTTTTGCTGCATCCCATAGGTTTTGGATCGTCATATTTCTGGTGTAATTTGTCTCTAGGTATTTTCTGATGTCCTCTTTGATTTCTTCAGTGATCTCTTGGTTATTTAGTAATGTATTGTTTAGCCTCCATGTGTTCGTGTTTTTTCGGTTTTTTTCCCTGTAATTGATTTCTAATCTCCTAGCGTTGTGGTCGGAAAAGATGCTTGATATGATTTCAAATTTCTTAGATTTACCGAGGCTTGATTTGTGACCCAAGATGTGATCTATCCTGGAGAATGTTCTGTGTGCACTTGAGAAGAAAGTGTAATTTGCTGTGTTCGGATGGAATGTCCTATAAATATCGATTAAAGCTATCTGGTCTATTGTGTCATTTAAAGCTTGTGTTTCCATATTAATTTTCTGTCTGGATGATCTGTCCATTGGTGTAAACGAGGTGTTACAGTCCCCTACTATTATTGTGTTACTGTCGATTTCCTCTTTTATAGCTGTTAGCATTTGCCTTATGTATTGAGGCGCTGCTATGTTGGGTGCATATATGTTTATAATTGTTTTATTTTCTTCTTGGATTGATCCCTTGATCATTATATAGTGTTCTTCCTTGTCTCTTGTAACATTCTTTATTTTAAAGTCTATTTTATCTGATATGAGTATAGCTATTCCGGATTTCTTTTGATTTCCATTTCTGTGGAATATCTTTTTCCATCCCCTCACTTTCAGTCTGTATGTGTCCCTAGGTCTGAAGTGGATCTCTTGTAGACAGCGTATATGTGAGTCTTGTTTTTGTATCCATTCAGTGAGCCTGTGTCTTTTGGTTGGAGCATTTAATCCATTCATGTTTAAGGTAATTATTGAAATGTATGTTCCTATTACCATTTTCTTAATTTTGGGGGGTTTGTTTTTGTAGGTCCTTTCCTTCTCTTGTGTTTCCCACTGATAGAAGTTCCTTTAGCATTTGTTGTAGAGCTGGTTTGGTGGTGCTGAATTCTCTTAACTTTTGCTTGTGTGTAAAACCTTTGATTTCTCCATCGAATCTTAATGAGATCCTTGCAGGGTAGGGTATTCTTGGTTGTGGTTTCTTCCCTTTCATCACTTTAAGTATATGATGCCATTCCCTTCTGGCTTGTAGAGTTTCTGCTGAGAAATCAGCTGTTAACCTTTTGGGGGTTCCCTTGTATGTTATTTGTCCTTTTTCCTTTGTTCCTTTCAATAATTTTTCTTTGTCTTTAATTTTTCTCAATTTGATTACTGTGTGTCTCAGCATGTTTTTCCTTGGTTTATCCTGTATGGGACTCACTGTGCTTCCTGGACTTGGTTGGCTATTTCCTTTCCCCTGTTCGGGAAGTTTTTGACTATAATCTTTTGAAATATTTTCTCAGGTCCTTTCTCTCTCTCTTGTCTTTCTGGGACCTCTATAATGTGAATGTTGTTATGTTTAATGTTGTCCCAGAGGTCTCTTAGGCTGTCTTCATTTCTTTTCATTCTTTTTTCTGTTTCGTGGCAGTGAATTCCACCATTCTGTCTTCCAGGTCATTTATCTGTTTTTCTGCCTCAGTTATTCTGCTATTGATTCCTTCTAGTGTATTTTTCATTTCAATTATTGTATTGTTCATTTCTGTTTGTTAATTCTTTAATTCTTCTAGGTGTTTGTTCTTTAATTCTTCTAGGTCTTTGTTAAACATTTCTTGCATCATCTCAATCTTTGCCTCCATTTTTTTTCTGAGGTCCTGGATCATCTTTACGATCATTATTCTGAATTCTTTTTCTGGAAGGGTGCCTATCTCCACTTCTTTTAGTTGTTTTTCTGGGGTTTTATCTTGTTCCTTTATTTGGTACATAGTCCTTCGCATTTTCATTTTGTCTATCTTTCTGTGAATGTGGTTTTCCTTCCACAGCCTGCAGAATTGTAGTTCTTTTTGCTTCTGCTATCTGCCCTCTGGTGGATGAGGCTATGTAAGAGGCTTGTGCAAGCTTCCTGATGGGAGGGACTGGTGGTGGGTAGAGCTGGGTGTTGCTCTGGTGGGCAGAGCTCAGTAAAACTTTAATCTGCTTGTCTGCTGTTGGGTGTGGCTGGGTTCCTTCCCTGTTGGTTGTTTGGCCTGAGGCAACCCAGCAATGGAGCCTACCCGGCTCTTTGGTGGGGTTAACTGCAGACTCTGGGAGGGCTCATGCTAAGGAGTACTTCCCAGAACTCCTGCTGCCGGTGTCCTTGTCCCCACGGTGAGCCACAGTCACCCCCCGCCTCTGCAGGAGACCCTCCAACACTAGCAGGTAGGTCTGGTTCAGTCTCCTATGGGGTCACTGTTCCTTCTCCTGGGTCCCGATGCGCACACTACTTTGTGTGTGCCCTCCAAGAGTGGAATCTCTGTTTCCCCCAGTCCTGTCAAAGTCATACAATTAAATCCTGCTAGCCTTCAAAGTCTGATTCTCTAGGAATTCCTCCTCCCGTTGCTGGACCCCCAGGTTGGGAAGCCTGACATGTGGCTCAGAACCTTCACTCCAGTTGGTGGACTTCTGTGGTTTAAGTGTTCTCCAGTTTGTGAGTCACCCACCCAGCAGTTATGGGATTTGATTTTATTGTGATTGTGCCCCTCCTACCATCTCATTGCAGCTTCTTCTTTGTCTTTGGATGTGGGGTATCTTTTTTGGTGAGTTCCAGTGTCTTCCTGTCTATGATTGTTCAGCAGTTAGTTGTTCTGGTGTTCTCGCAAGAAGGAGTGAGCACATGTCCTTCTAATCCGCCATCTTGAACCAAACACTTTTTTTTTTTTTTTTTTTTTGGTGAAAGCATTTAAGTTCTCCTCTCTTAGCAAATTTCAGTTATACAGTACAATGTTATCAACTATAGTTACCATGGTATACAATAGATCCTCAGACTGTAGTCATCTTGTAACTGAAAATCTGTACCATTTTTACAGAGCTTTCCCTATTTCCCCCACCCTTCAGCAACCACTTTTCTATTCTCTGTTTCTGAGTTTGAACTTTTTGTTTAGATTCCACATATAAGTGTTACCATGTGGTATTTGTCTTTCTCTGGATCATTTTACTTATGATAATGCTCTCCAAGTTCATCCATATGATTGCAAATGACATGATTTCATTCTTTTTAAAGGCTGAATGACTTTCCATTGTGTATATATATACCACATTTTCTTGATCCATTCTTTCATTGATGAACACTTAGGTTGTTTTTGTATCTTGGCTATAGTTAATAATGCTGCTATGAACATGTGACTAGAGCTATCACTTTGAGATATGGATTTCTCTTTGGATATATACCCAGAAGTGGTATTGCTGGATCATGTGGTAGTTCTATTTTTAATTTCTTGAGGAAACTCCATACTGTTTTCCATAGTGGCTGCATCAATTTACATTCCTACCAACAGTTTACAGGGGTTCCTTTTTCTCCACATCCTCCCCAGCATATATCTTTTTTATTTTTGATAAAAGTAGTCCTAACTGGTGTGTGGTGATAAATCATTGTGGTTTTGATTTGCATTTTCTTGATAATTGGTGATATTGAGCACTCTTTCATGTACCTGTTGGCCATTTGTATGTCTTCTTTGGAAAAATGTCTATTTAGGTCCTTTGCCAATCTTTAAGTTGGGTTATTTGGTTTTTTGCTATTGAGTAGTATGAGCTCCTTACATATTTTAGATATTGACCCCTTATCAAATATAAGATTTGCAAATATTTCTTCCCATTCCATAGGTTGCCTTTTCATTTTGTTGATGCTTTCCTTTACTGCGCAGAAGCTTTCTAGTTTGATATAGTCTTACTTACTGATTTTTGCTTTTGTTCCTTATCCTTTTGGTGCCATATCCAAAAAATCACTACCAACACCAATATCAAGGAGTTTTTTCCTCTGTTTTCTTCCAGGAATCTTATGGTTTTAGGTCTCACATTCCAGTGTTTAATTCATTTTGAGTTAATTTTTGTGTATGGTGTAAAATAGTAGTTTAATTTTATTCTTTTGCACATGGCTGTGCAGTTTTCCCAACACCATTTATTGAAGAGCCTATCCTTTCCTTATTGTATATTCTTGATTGTCATAAATTAATTGACCATATGTATGTACGTTTATCTCTGGGCTGTCTATTCTGTTCCATTTGTCTATGTGCCTGTTTTTATGCCAGTACCATACTGTTTGATTACCATAGCTTTGTAATGTTGTTTGAAATCAAGCAGTGTAATGCCTCCAGCTTTGTTCTTTCTCAAGATTGTCTTGGCTATTTGGGGTCTTTTGTGGTTCCATACAAATTTTAGGATTATTCCATTTCTGTAAAAGCTTTCACTGGAATTTTGATGGGGATTGCATTGAATCTGCAGATCACTTTGAGTAGTATGGACATTTAAACGATATTAATTATTAGAGTCCATGAGCACTGAATATCTTCCGATTTAGCTGTGTTTTTTGTAATTTCTGTCATCAGTGTCTAATAGTTTTTAGTATACAGATGTTTCATCTCCTTGGTTAAATTTATTAAGTATTTTATTCTCTTTGCTGCCATTGTAAATGGGATTGTTTTCTTAATTTTTCTTTCTGATAGATCGTTGTTAATGCATAGAAATACAAGTGATTTTTGTACATTGATATTGTATCCTGAAACATTACTGAATTTTTTAGTTGTAACAGTTTTTGGTGGAATCTTTAGGGTTTTCTATCTATAATATCATGTTATCTGAAAATAAAGACAATTTTACTTGTTCCTTTCTATTTTGGATGCCTTTTATTTCTTTTTCTTGCCCAACTGCTCTGGCTAGTATTTCCTTACTGTGTTGAATGAAAGTGGTGAGATTGGGTGCCCTTGTTCCTGATCTTAGAGGAAAAGGTTTTAGTGTTTCACCATTGAATATTAGCTGTGGGTTGGAGTGGTAGATATGGAGTCCAAACCCTTTGCTCCTCAGGGAGAAGCTAGGAGTTGGGGGTTCTCTCCCAACTGTATGACAATGTGCTAGCGTAGGGTTTATGGTAACAGTGTGTCTCAGCCTTTCCTATTCATTTTAATGTGGAAATTTTGTCATTTGTCCAATGTGAAGGAGTCACTCACCTAGTTTCTGGATCTCTTTCATAGGGAATACTCCAAGTGTAGCTGTACATTGGGCGTGTCTGTGCAAAGAGGGAAGCCTAGGAACCTCTTATATTGCCACTGTAAGGGAGCAAAATCTTCCACCCCAAAATGTCTCTTTGGCATGCGGATTATTTCAAGCTGAAAACATTCTAGGCCCAAAAGACTCAGGAAGAAACATTGACCTTCCTCCTAACTGCCTAAAAGAATTCAGATAGACGACCTGTTCCCAGAACAGAGCTATCATCAGAGATATCTACAAATATCGCCTAGGTGTGGTGTGGGAAAATTGGCAGGACCTACAGATCAGAGTCCACTCTGTGTCCCATTGTCTGCATGGCCCAGCAAACATTTATGTACCAAACATTTGCTTTTCCATCTCCATATGAATTGCCTTTCTCCCCTTTGAAGTCCCAAACCACTACTCACAACATCCTCTTTTGTCTTTAGCTGAAGATGGTATTAAAGGTGAGAACTTTAGCCATTTTGGTGAGTTACTCAGTTTTCCTGGATCTCTGTCATGTATACATGTTATTAAACTTTTGTTTGGTTTCCTCCTGTTAACGTGTCTCATGTCAATTTAATTCTTAGACCATTTATAAGACCCTGGAAGGGCAGAGGAAAATTTCTTCTTCTCTGACACAATCTTGCTTAACCCTTGGGGGCAAAAACTAACTTTGCTCTCTTATTTTAATGTTAATCTAAGCAAAACCATTAGAAGCAACTATTAGGACTATATATATATACTTCCAACATGCACACACATAAATATATACATACAAATCCATACCTGACATAGCCAACTAAAAAAATCACTTTTTTTTTAAGATTTTTAGAAATTTCATATAATGTCTGAAACATTTATATTAACACATTTCCATACATATTTCCATACAAATACAAATATAAGATTTTTAGAAATTTCATGTAATGTCTGAAACATTTATATTAACATATTTCCATACAAATAACCCAATGAAAGTTTAGTATTAGTTGTTTTGTTTGTTTGTTTTTTTATACTGCAGGTTCTTATTAGGCATCAATTTTATACACATCAGTGTATACATGTCAATCCCAATCGCCCAATTCAGCACACCACCATCCCCACCCCACCGCAGTTTTCCCCCCTTGGTGTCCATATGTCCATTCTCTACATCTGCGTCTCAACTTCTGCCCTGCAAACCGGCTCATCAGTACCATTTTTCTAGGTTCCACATACGTGCATTAATATACAATATTTGTTTTTCTCTTTCTGACTTACTTCACTCTGTATGACAGTCTCTAGATCCATCCACTTCTCAACAAATGACTCAATTTCGTTCCTTTTTATGGCTGAGTAATATTCCATTGTATATATGTACCACATCTTCTTTATCCATTCATCTGTCGATGGACACTTAGGGTGCTTCCCTGTCCTGGTTATTGTAAATAGAGCTGCAATGAACATTGTGGTACATGACTCTTTTTGAATAATTGTTTTCTCAGGGTATATGCCCAGTAGCAGGATTGCTGGGTCGTATGGTAGTTCTATTTTTAGTTTTTTAAGGAACCTCCATACTGTTCTCTATAGTGGCTGTATCAATTTACATTTCCACCAACAATGCAACAGGATTCCCTTTTCTCCACACACTCTCCAGCACTTATTGTTTGTAGATTTTTTGATGATGGCCATTCTGACCGGTGTGAGATGATATCTCATTGTAGTTTTATCCAATTTCCTTTTAATTTATTTTCTGTTTAAATTAACCAAAGATGCTTTCATTTCTTTTAACTAAGAATACTAACTGATGCAATATTCTTCTTTAATATAGGTAATTGAAAGTGACTATATCCAGTAAAACATTTAGACATAGAGTACTTACTGTTTACTAGCATTGGGTGCCTTAATAATAGTCTAAAAAGTTCTGTTTAAGAAATTACCTTTGACTTATACATCAGGATCCTTTTTTACTATCAGTGTGGTTTAGTAATTAGTAAGCTGATCTAGCAATTGGTCTTGAATTCCTAATTAATTTTTTCTTAGGCAAATAGGAACAGGGATTATGTAGTACATAGAATTTGGTGAAAGTCATAAGATAATGTCCTGGATAATGGAAAATCAGCCTGGAATAAGTTCAGTTGATTTATGCATATATTAAGACTGTATTTAAACTTTGACTTATCCCTAATTCTGTTGATCTTTATAATGTGGGAACTGCTTATACAATTGATATTTCTTTTTTCTCTTTATAATCTGGATTGTTTAGTGTTATTGCAGCTTCTATCACTTCTTACATTTCTGACTTTGGAAAGTCACTTTTCTCTCTGTGCCAAAGTTTTTTAAGTTTTGCAATGATGGAGAATAAACTAATCCCAAAGGTCCTCTCTAGCCTTAGCTTTTAATGAGTTAATGAAGTGTAATTTGTTTCCTTTTTCTTTTGTAAAGTTTGAATGCCAACAGTACACTTATGCTGCATGGAGCAGAATAGATTGGATTTATTGTTCAGTGACCTCAAAATAGTCAATTTAAGACATACTATTGGGAAATACGTTAAAGAACAAGTTCAGTAAGTGGCAGAGGACTTCCCTGGTGGTGCAGTGGTTAAGAATCCACCTGCCAATGCAGGGGACACGGGTATGATCCCTGGTGCAGGAAGATCCCACATGCAACAGAGTAGCTAAGCCCATACGCCACAACTACTGAGCCTGTGCTCTAGAGCCCGTGAGCAACAACTACTGAGCCCGTGTGCCACAACTACTGAAGCCCACCCACCCTAGAGCCCATGCTCCGCAGCAAGGAAAGCCACCGCAATGAGAAACCTGCGCACCACAACGCAGAGTAGCCCCCGCTCACTGCAAATAGAGGAGAGCCTGCACACGGCAACGAAGACCCAACACAGCCAAAAATAAATAAATTTATTAAAAAAAATAAAGTGTCAGAGTCTGAGGATATTCAGTAACCGTCATTCATGTAGTTTATGAAAAGCATTTGGAAAAATGAACAGCTTTGTATATTCACAGTTGGTATACTTGGCAGGCAGTAAAAGGCACTGGTTAAAAATTTTAAAGCTAGATTTCTTGGATTTGAATCCTGGTTCTACCACTTATTAGCAGTATGACCTTGGGCAAATTACTTAACTTCTCTGTGTCTTAGTTTCTTCATCAGTAAAATGGGGATAAAAATAGAACTTACCTTATAGAGTTGCTATGAAGATTAAATGAGTTTATACATGTAAAGATTCTGGAGTATCTAGAATGGTACAAGATTTATGGTACTCATTATTAGCAATTTTATTTTCATGTTATTATTACATAATCTCATATAGCTAAAATACATTTTGTTATTTTACTTATAATTCTTGCACAAATCCTGAATTTGAGAGCATAGTTTCATGTATATCCAAAAGATATATTGTGTAGATCTGACTATATTATCAATGTTTTATAGCGTTCTGCTATTATTAATAGAGCAAATATTTTATAACTGTTAAATACCGCATTACCATTGGGTTTCAGTGCAGTTTTTGGCACAAAGATTATGTGGTTTGAAGCACATCCATAATGAATACCTGTTTTTTAAAGAATTTGTAATGTTTCAGGTACACATAGCTGATATATTAAGGTAATTGAAGTTGCTCTAATAATAAACTTAACATTTCCTTAGATCCTATATAGATTTTGATCTTCTCTCTATTCCATGTTGATTTCAGTAGAATATTGAAATACAAAGAAAGGCAAAGAAAATAGCAGTGTTGACCAAGAATATTGCTATCAGATGAGAATGTTTCAGTGATATATTCTTTCCAGTGCATTTATTTCTCTACTTATCTTGTTTTTTATAACAGGTTTATTTTATGCTTAATTATTCATCATAGGTCTAGAGTCTTTTTTATTAGTTCTTGTATTTTCTATCTGGGAAAATTTTGTGAAGCAGTATATATACTTTACAAATAATTTAAGAACATTTTCACAGTTGTCACTACACTTTTAGATTTTAATTCCAAGTCTTCAATTCAGCTAAAATGGCAATTATTTTAGAGACTATTTCTTTAATCATTATATGTTTTATCATGATTCCCTTTTCAGGACCAGAGTTCTGATCAAGCAGGAAAGGAGAAAGCAAAAGGTAAAGAAAATATATTTTTATTGTGTCTCATAGCCTTATGAGAACAGTGATCTTTTGGAGCAGTTTTCCAAGGTTAATAAATTCACCTGAGTGAAACTGGAAGACCATCTTTCTTTAGTCTTCTTCCTTCTTGTAGATAGCTTAATTAGCTACCCATTTTGCTCAGGCAGAGAGTTAAGGATCATGATGATTCTTGTTGTCATCTAGTTCCAATATATCCCAAGTCTGATCACTTCTCACTAACTGTACTGTTAGCCCCCTGATCCACATCGTTATCATTTATTGCCCAGAGTACTATAATGACCTTATAACCTATTTCCTACCTTTTTTAGTGTTTTTTTTTTAATTATTACATTGATTGTATTACATAGTAAAGTTGAGCATGTATATGCCTTGCAACTGAGCAGTATATATCCCAGAGAAACTTCCACAAGTGTACTTTATGTACATGCTTGTTTGAATCGTTGTTGTTAAGTAGCAAACAAAAAAAAAAAGAAAGAGAGAAGGAGAAAGAGAGGAAGAAGAAGGACAGGGTACAGGGGAGAGAAAAGGGAGCACCCAAACATTCAGGAGCAGTAGAATGGTTAAGCAAATTGTGGCCTACCCAGGTAATGGTATAGCCATGAAATGTATCATCAGAATGTAATTAATGTAGATGAATCTCAAAAACAGAACGTTGAGCAAGCGAAGCAACTCACAGAAGAATACAAGCAGTGAGATTCCATTTACAAAAAGTTCCAAAACAGTAAAAATATGTTCAAAGGTGGTAAAATTTAAAGAAAAGCAAGGGAGTGATTATGATGTAAGCAGGATATTTGTTAACTCAGTGAAATGATACCTTATTGTAAGTTTAACTTGTATTTTCTTGATTACTAATGAAGCTGCCTATCTTTTCATTCAGGTTTTCTGTTTTTTGGGGTTTTTTTTAACATCTTTATTGGAGTCTAATTTCTTTACAATGGTGTATTAGTTTCTGTTTTATAACAAAGTGAATCAGCTATACATATACATATATCCCCATATCTCTTCCCTCTTGTGTCTCCAGGTTTTCTGTTTCATGAGGTGCTTTTCCAAGTATTTAAAATTTTTTTTCTTTGGGTTCTTTGTCTTTTTCTTATTGTGTCTTTATACATTTAGGAATTCTTTGTCAGTTATATGTGTACTCCGTAGCTTTTATTTTTACTTTCTTAATGATATCTTTGAAGGAAAGTTCTTACTTATAATGTCATTGAATTTATCAAAAAATTTTTTTGCTTTTTCTTTTACTCTTTTGTATTCTATTCTTCACACAGCAGTTAGTATGATTCTTTTTAAAGCACAAACCAGAATTTATCATTTCCCTGCTTAAAAGCCTCAATTATTTTTCATTGCTTTTAGAATAAATCTGATTTAAACATATCTAAAAGGACCTGAAGATTCTGCATCCAGCCTGCTTCTCTGACCTTATTTTTTACTACTCGCCCTATTGTTCATTGTATTTCAACCACACTGAGCTTCCTTCTGCCACTCTTCTTCCCTTTCTCTGGAATATTCTCCCTTGAGATAGTTTTATGTCTGGCTTGTCAATCTTGGGTCTCAGCTAAAGTATCTCTTAGACTGGCTTTCTCTGATCACTACATCTAAATAGCTCCCCACCCTCCAGTTACTCTCTCTTCAGTACTCTCTCTTATTCATCACTCTTTTCAAAGTCTGGTATTTTCTTATATATTTCTTGAGTCTGCTCTCTTCCCCCACCCCCTATTAACATATATTCATAAAAAAGGGATCTTATCACTTTTATTCATTCTGTATCTCCTGTGCCTAGAATTGTGTGTAACATAGGCACTCAATAACTAAATAATCTATGAATGTAATCTGTACCCAGACTATTTTTCAAAAACTAATCTAAATCTATTTGGATCATTCTTTTGAATATTTATAAGAAAGAAAAAGACTCACGGCCCTTTCCCAAAGTGTTGATCTCTAGTCATGTCACTTTCTTATTCTTTGAAAATTTCATACCTTCCTTTGTCTCCTCAAGCTTCTCTTCCCCAACCCTGTTCTTTATCCCTTCATACTCATTAGATGACCTTGTCTCATATTTCAAAGGAGATAGAAACTATCAGATGAGAATTATCTGAAATTTCTATCACCAGTTCTATAAATCATCTTATATCTTCAGCCATCTTCTCTTTCCTTCCTGTAACTAAGGAAGTAGTTTCCTTTTGTCAAGGTCTCTCTATCTGTGATCTGGATTCCATTTACTTCTGCTTTCTCAGGGACCTCACTGCATCAATTACTTCACCCCTTTCTTGTATCTTCAACCATTCTGGGTCAACTGGAGGTTTTGCATCGATATCATACATACTCAATTCTCTCCTGTTGAAACAAGTAAAAGCTCTCTCTGGATCCTTTCCCTTTTCTGCTATGGCCCACCCCTCTTATCTCCCATTCGCTTCTCAGTACACTCCACTATACAGCTCTTGCTAATGCTGAAACTGAACTTCATGTTGTTCAATTCCAAGGATGTTTTTCAGTCCAACCTACTTTAGTATGTCATTATCTCCTGCAGTTTGCCATTACCTCCATCTTTTCTTTTTGTAGGTGTGTGAGATATAAACAAACCATTCAACACTTCATAAAGTGGACAGTCTCCATTTGGAGAACTGCACACCCCATTTATCTCGAAACAAGCTCTTACCTTGCTTTCTTCAACACATTGTCCAGATTCTATTCCTGTCTCTCTAGCTGCTTCTTTTAAATGGCTATTATCAAGTTAAAAATTGATTATTTCCTGAGGTTTTCTAACTATCTTCTAATTATTTTCTATTTGTCTCTACCAAATGAAACTTGATAGAAAAATTGAGCCTAACCTTGTCAGGTAAATCAGTTAGTCACATACCTTTGTTCTTTCTGGGAACACAAAGATTAGAGGTTATCACGATATCTAGAGTATGAGGATCCATTCTCTTCAGCACAGTGTCCCCTGAAATAAAGACTTACTTGCTTTGTAGATAGTCATTGTACTGTTCTTCGTTATTCCTAGAACCTTATATTTCTATACTCTGGCTTACTCTTGACTCATCCATCTACCTTAGAAATAATTTCATAAGAAACCTTCCCTCTCCTTCTCTGCCTGACCTCCCACCACCTATCCATAGGTTGACTACCCTGTTGGGGTAGATCCTATAATATCTCCTATCACATTGTGTTGTAATTATTTGTGTCATTGTCTCTCTCACCATAGTCTTATTCATCACAAAGTATACTGCCTTAAGAAATAACATCTTAATTCTAAAATATTATCAATTATAAGATCCATAGTCAGTTTTTTCAAGGGGAAAAAATATTTACATCCTGAAGGTACTGTCATTTCATTGCTGAACCATAGTGTGATCTTTTCTAAGACATTTAAGTCCAATTTGGGATTGCAAATCACTGAAACAAATTATAAACAGATATGTTTATCTATTGTTAATTTTGCATAACAACATGACATTTACTTTGTTGCTTGAGAACTGGTAAGTTTCTTACAATTCTTACAAGATTTTTACAATCTTAAGTCTAAGTCTACAGTATAAAAGTCTATTATAATTAATGGTATTCTGAAAGGTTAATGTGAAAGAGCTTTAATTTCTTGGAAAAGCGATACTTCCTCTTTAGTTTTTTTGCCATCTTGGACCTTCCTCATTTTTGATATCTCACATTTATAATAACGTTTATGGCAGTGTATTATGAATTATTAATTTAAGAGAAGATGTTTTCACAATTTGTTATAGTGTTAGTACATAGTAGTTGCTCAATAAATAAATTTTAAACAAATAAATGCCTTTGAACTTGGTAAATTAAGGATATAATCTGAAAGAAAAGAATGAAGATAAGGAAGAATAATTAAGTTCAAACAACCAAGAAGAAAATAAATGCTGGATGAAAAAAGATAATTATGTACAAGTCTGGTTTAAAAAAAAATGTAGTCATGGAGGTATAACAAAGGGAATTAAATTGCCTTTGGCTGCAGATTATTTCTCACATAGCTGCTTTCCCCCCGCCCCTTCTCATCTCAGTTGACTTTTAATGGCACCCAGCTGAGAATATCTTTAAGGATTTTTATATCTATAGAATAGCACACTTTGTAGAAAAACAAATTTTTAGCCTGTCAGATTTGTTTTATCAGATTTTTAAAAACTTTCTACCTTCAGATAATTTTTGATACCTGTGAATGGCTTTATAAAGTTCTGTTTTAAAAGTATTACATTTAACAAAAGAAAGATAAGAGGCTGTGAAATTTAGACTCTTTAGGCAAACTGCAAGTTATCATGATTGATTTTAATTTGTAAACATATAAAGTGTGTGTCACAAGAATATAAAAATATCAAGTCAATTATTTGATTGTATTATTGCTTTTTATTATTTTTGATTCTGCCTGAAACCATATAGTTGCTGCAATAACTTTTTATTTATAATTACTTTAGGAATATTTTGAAAAGAAAAGGTTAAAATCAAAAATGGAATTACTGGGAGTTTCATCCCCTGTCAAAAATTCTACTGTCAGTTTAGACCTCCTTAACCTGTATATGGTAAATCAGATATCTTGCCAGAAGAAAACACCTGGTAAGTAAGTTTTTCTAATACCATTTTGTTTTGATTCTGATGTGATTATAAGATTTAGTTCTCTAATAAGTGTAATATTAGAACTCAAAGGATGTGGAAAGTAAACTAATTTTAAAACTTGGTTGCCTGGTTAAATAAGATTTGTTAATTTTTGCTTAAAATCTGTTGTTTAATCCATTTACTTTTATTTTTAGGTTAAGTGTTATATAAAATTAATTTTATAAGGTATAGTTAGACTTATTACAGTGCAGCTGTTTCAGTTATTACATTATTCTGTCTAGGCAGATAGTTATCAAAGTTTAGCTAAAGAGCAGGAAATAAATGTATTTACTATCTTATACTATTTAGAGAATTTGTTTGAAAGGAAGAGCTGAAAGGATTTTTGTCTCAATGATCAGTTTCCTATCTCGCAATATGAATAATTTCTTAGGCATTCCTGGGGTATTAACTATGGTAGTCTAATAATTCAAAATAAAGTTCCTTTTGGCATGCACTTTGATTCTTTAAGTAAATAAAAAGTTTAATCAGAGTATTTTTTTCCTCTCTGAAGGGAACTTGTGTCTGATATTTAATTTTTAAAATAAATGCTAAAATGAGAGCTTAAAGAAGTAAGAGAGTTCATAAATGATGGATAGAAATTGATCATACTGTTTAGTATCCCCTCTTTTCCTTTCTCTGCCGTTTTTGTTTCTCCCTCCACAGATGGCAGTTTACACAAGTAAAAAACTTCTACTGTAGTAAAAGTAAATACGTTATTCATGGACTTTGTGAATAAAAGCTTTTGTTGTAAATCTGTTTGTTGAATTTACCTTTTATTTTCTTCACATATAATACAGTGTTATCAACTATAGTCACCACATTTTACACTAGATATTCAGACCTTAATCATCATACAGCTCAAAGTTTGTGCCCTTTTACCAACCTCTCCCTATTTCCCCTACTCTCCAATCCCCAGCCCCTGGAAACCACTTTTCTACTCTGTGTTTCTATGAGTTTGACATTTTTTTTTTAAGATTCTACATGTAAGTGATACCATGCCATAGTTGTCTTTCTCTGTCTGGCTTATTTCACTTAGCATAATGTCTTCAAGGTCCATTCATGTTGTCACAAATGGCAGGATTTTCTTCTTTCTCAGGGTTGAAGAATATTTTATTTTATGTATATACCACATCTTCTTTATCCATTCATCCATTGACAGACATTTAGGTTGTTTCTATATCTTGGCTATTATGAATAATGCTTCAGTGAACATGGGAGTGCAGATATGTCTTCGAGATCCTTTTTTCATTTCATTTGGCTATATATCCTGGAAGGGGGATTGCTGAATTATGTGGTAGTTCTACTTTTAATTTTTTGAGGAACCTCCATTCTGTTCTCCATAGTGGCCGCACCAATTTATATTCCCACCAACAGTGCACAAGGGTTCCCTTTTCTCCACATTCTTGTTAACACTTGTTATCTCTTCTCTTTTTGGTAATAGTCCTTCTGACAGGTATGAGAAGATGTCTTATTGTGGTTTTGATTTGCATTTCCCTGATGATTAGTGATGTTGAGCACCTGTTGGCCATTTGTATGTCTTCTTTGGAAAAATGTCTATTCAGGTCCTCTGCCCATTTTTAAATTAGATTGTGTATTTTTTTGCTAATGAGTTATGTGAGTTCTTTATAGATGGTGGATATTAACCCCTTATTAGATACATGATTTGCAAATATTTTCTCCCATTCCATAGGTTGCCTTTTCATTTTGTTGATGGTTTCTTTTGCTGTGCAGTAGCTTTTTAGTTTAATGTGGTCTCACTTGTTTATATTTGCTTTAGTTGCTTTTGTTTTGGTGTCAAATCCAAAAAATCATTGCCAAGATGGATGTCAAGGAGCTTACCCTTTATGTTTTCTTCTAGGAGGTTTATGGTTTCGAGTCTTATAATTTTTACTTTTTTTTTTTTTGGCCACACTGTGTGGCATGCAGGATCTTAGTTCCCAGACCAGGGATCGAACCCTTGCCCCCTGCATTGGGAGTGCGGAGTCTTAACCACTGGAACACCAGAGAAGTCCCTCGGGTCTTATAATTAAGGCTTTAATCCATTTTGAGTTGATATTTGTGTATGGTGTAAGATAAGGTTCCAGTTTTGTTCTCTTGCATGTGCTGTCCGATGATGAATTTATCTTTATGTATTTTCTTTCTCCCTTACTTTCTTTTCACTTATGCATTCAACATATGTTTACTGAATACGTACCATAAGTATTGTGTTGGATGCTGGGAATAGAATAGAAAGTGACAAGGTCGGGACACGATACCCCAAAATATGGCACCTTGGCATTTTGAATATTTTAAGCTGAAGGAATTTGAGAAGCAGCACGTGCAGGAAGGATTCTCATGTGAGAGGTACCCTATACCTGGAGGAAAGGAGCATCTTTATCTCCAAGACAGAGGGGCACTGAGAGGAATCTAAATGAACAGGACTGCTGTTTCCCCCAGTTTACTACACTTTGCTCATACCCTTTTTTTGTCCAGTCACATTCTTCATGACTTTCCATTGTTCATCAAACCTAGCATTCAAATGCTCAGGTTTAAACACTTCTTTGGGTCTTCATTTTCTTTTGAAGTTTTCTATGTAAAACCTATATTAAATAAGTTTGTATGCTTTCCTCTTGTTAATCCCTGTTTTGTTACAGGGGCCCCAGCTGGGAGTTTAGAAAGGTAGAGGATAGAGATATTTTTACTCTCCTACAAAAGCAAGACTTTATTAGTGAGGACTCACGGCTGCAAACAACAGACATTTAAAAATATATACTTATTTAATGTTATGAACTGAATGTTTGTGTCCCCCCCCCCCCAAACTCATATGTTGAAATCTTAATACCTAATGTGATGGTTCAGGAGGGACATTTAGGAGGTGATAATGTCATGAGGATGGAGCCCTCATAGATAGCATTGTACCCTTATTAAAGAGACCCCAGAGAGCTCTCTCTCCCTTTCTACCATCTGAAGGCACAGTGAGAAGATGGCTGTCTGTGAAACAGGAAGCAGGCCCTCACCAGACACCACATCTGCCAGTGCCTTGATCTTGAACTTCGCAGCCTCCAGACTGAGAAATAAATTTCTGTTGTTTATAATCCACCCAGACTATGGTATTCTGTTACAGCAGCCTTGAATGGACCAAGCCACTTAACTAAAAGGAAGGGCTGTGGTGCAGCTGGGCCTCAGAGACTGCTTAAATCAGGGACTTGAATACAGCCAAGATTCTTTCTCACTTCAGATATTAGCTTCATTCTCTCAGACTGTCTTCATCATTGAGGCTTAAAACGTTACCTTAAAAAACTAATATTGCTCATTTCTCCCAGTTTTGCTACCAGGGAAATACTGAGGTTTGTTTCTCTGGTTCTGAACTTTAAAAAATTCCACTAGAGGGATGTTGCCTTGCCCTACTGGTGCCAGGGCCCAGCACTGGAACAATTACTTATTTTTTTAACTTTTTATTTTATACTGGAGTATAGCCAATTAACAATGTTGTGATAGTTTCAGGTGTACAGCAAAGCGACTCAAACCTACATATACATATATCCATTCTCCCCCAGGCTCCCGTCCCATCCACGCTGCCATGGAACAATTACTTATAACCAGAGGGAACAATTATTAATTCTTCTTGGGTCAGATGGGTACCCATTATTTTTTCCAGAAAGGCAGGGTTTTATAACATAGAAAGTCTCCACTAGAACTACATAGTTGGTGCATGTGTAAAAGCATTTCACAGAAGAGTTGTCAAAAGTACTGAACAGACAAAATAGAGACTTCTTCTATAAAGAGAGACAAGGATTCTGCTCTACAAAGTTTAAAAATCTAGTGAGAGAAATAGAGTTAATCAAGTACTACAAACTATGGTAAGTGCTATAATAGAGGACTTATATAGCGCTATGGGAATGTATCAGACAACATCTGATATAGTCTGGGGGTCAGGGAAGTCTTGGAGGAAGAAAAAAATAGAAGTGAATAAGTAGAGCCCCTTTCAGGAGGAATATATAAGATGATGAAGAAAAAGAGATGATTTGACTTACTATGATAGTTAGTATTGTAATGACTTCTAGCATATATATCAATAGAATATAGGTGGTTTCAGTAAATTTCTAAAATGTACATTTATTTAATGAACATAGTATATCAAACAATGCTTTTAAAAGATTTTATTATTCTTATAATTTTTTATAAATTGTAATTGTAATTTTTTTCATTATAGAAACTGTGAGAAAACCAATCCACGTGAATATGAATAGAGACATAAAAATGCCTCTAAGAAAGCATGATATAGAACTTCCAATGTCGCCTCACTGTGTACCGTCTAACCTCTGCATTGATGATGTAGAAAACAAGTAGGTTTTAGCTAAGTTATATATTATTAGGTATTTAAATGGATTACTATCAACACTCTTTTATTCATTGGAAAATGTACAAAGGATTTATCCTTCTAAGCTTCAGTTTTTATTTGTTCGGCTGTTATAATATTATTAAACTATTAAGACCTTTATCAAATGACCAAATGTCCACGCTAAGTTTTTTGTTCACAATTTCACTTTCTTTATCATAAAAATGTCTCTCTTGTAATAATATAATTTTTAGAAAACTCAGTAATATTGTGACCCTGGAATGAAGAGAGTTACTTAGAATTCCATATGTTTTCAAGTATTTGTGTAGAACCGTATGAATTTTAAGTAGATATAAAAAGATGGTCAATTTTATTGCCAGCTATATTTTTAACCTTAAAATTTTATTTTTGTTAGTATATACTCTCAAAGACTAAGCAGCAAGGAAGAATTTGATCCAGTTCAGGTGAGGTTTTTTTTTAAATTTTATTAATTATTTTGACAATTGTGACATGCCACTAAATGATATAAATTTTTGAAATACTGGAGAAAATTATAGTCCTTAAAATTATTCTTTTAAAAGTTTTTAATGTAAGGAACCTATACCTTAAGAATATTTTAACTGATTGCTTATGAGAAACAATTTGGAGTTCTGGTAAGGTAGACTAGGCCTACGTGTGCATAACATTTGATTCTGCTTGTTACTGACAAACTGCAAAGGATAATTCATTTGGAGATTCCTACTTTGGGTTCATGTGATCATCGAGCAATTCATCTCTTCAAACATAGTGATCAGATTGTTTTATTTTACATCAAATTGTGATTTTCAATATTCACATTGTTCCTAAGATTATTTTTTAAAGTATGGCAAATGATTATTTTTTAGCAAATAAATTATTTTTAATTCAAACATTTTTATTTTTTTAAATTGAAGTATAGTTGATTTGCATGTCATGTTAGTTTCAGGTGTACAGCACAGTGATTCAGTTATATATATATATGTATATATGTGTATATATATATATTCTCTTTCAGATTCTTTTCCCTCATAGGTTATTACAAAATATTGAGTGTATTTTTCTGTGCTATACAGTAGGACTTGTTTATTATCCATTCTGTATATACTAGTGTTTATACATTAATTCCAACTTCTTAATTTATCCCCCCCTCCCTTTCCACTTTGGTAACTGTAAGTTTCTTTTCTATGTCTGTGGGCCTATTTCTGTTTTGTAGATAAGTTCATTTGTATCTTTTTTTTTTTAATTCCACATATAAGCTATATCTTATGATATTTGTCTCTCTCTGTCTGACTTCACTTAGTCTGGTAATCTCTAGGTCTATCCATGTTGCTGCAAAAGACATTATTTCATTCTTTTTTATGGCTGAGTAATATTCCATTGTAACTATAAACCACATCTTCTTTATCCATTCATCTATTGGTAGACGTTTAGGTTGCTTCCACATCTTAGCTATTGTAAATAGTGCTGCAAAGAACGTTTGGGTGCATGTAGCTTTTCGAATTATGGTTTTCCCCAGATATATGCCCAGGAGTAGGATTGCAGGATCATATGGTAGCTCTATTTTTAGTTTTTAAGGAACCTTCATACTGTTCTCCAAAGTGGCTGTACCAATTTACATTCCCACCAACAGTGTGTAGGAGGGTTCCCTTTTCTCCACACCCTCTCCAGCATTTATTGTTTGTAGACTTTTTAATGGCCATTCTGACCAGTGTTGGGGTGATGCCTCATTGTAGTTTTGATTTTCATTTCTCAAATAATTAGCAATGTTGAGCATCTTTTCATGTGTCTTTTGTCTACCTGTATGTCTTCTTTGGAGAAATGTCTATTTAGATCTACTACGCAGTTTTTGATAGGTTATTTGTTTTTTTGCTATTGAGCTGTATGAGCTGTTTGTATATTTTGGAAATTAATCCCTTGTCAGTCGCATCACTTGCAAATATTTTCTCCCATTCTGTAGGTTGTCTTTTGATTTTTTTATGGTTTCCTTTGCTGCAAAAGCGTTTAAGTTTAATTAGATCCCATTTGTTTATTTTTGTTTTTATTTCCATTATTCCAAGAGATGGATCCAAAAAGATATCACTGTGATTTATGTCAAAGAGTGTTCTGCCTATGTTTTCCTCTAGGAGTTTTATAGTATCCAATCTTACATTTAGGTCTTTAATCCATTTTGAGTTTATTTTTTACATTGTATTAGAGAATGTTCTAATTTCATTCTTTTACATGTAGCTATCCAGGTTCCCCAGCACGACTTATTGAAGAGACTGTCTTTTCTCCCTTTGTCATAGATTAATTAGCCATAGGTGCCTGGGCTTTCTATCCTGTTCCATTGATCTGTATGTCTGTTTTTGTGCCAGTACCATATGTTTTGATTACTGTAGCTTTGTAGTCTGAAGTCAGGGAGTCTGATTACTCCAGCTCTGTTTTTCTTTCTCAAGATTGCTTTGGCAATTTGGGGTCTTTTGTGTTTCCATACAAATTTTTAAAAATTTTGTTCTAATTCTGTGAAAAATTCCATTGGTAATTTGGTAGGGATGACATTGAATCTGTAGATTACCTTGGACAGTGCAGTCATTTTAACAACATTAATTCTTCCAATCCAGGAACACGGTGTATCTTCCCAACTGTTTGTGTCACCTTCAGTTTCTTTCATCAGTGTCTTATAGTTTTCAGAGTACAGGTCTTTTGCCTCCTTAGGTCGGTTTATTCCTAGATATTTTAATCTTTGTGATGCGATGGTAAATGGGATTGTTTCCTTAATTTCTCTTTCTGATCTTTCATTGTTAGCATATAGAAATGGAACCGATTTCTATGTATTAATTTTGTATCCTGCAGCTTTACCAAATTCACTGATGAGCTCTAGTAGTTTTCTGGTAGCATCTTTAGAATTTTCTATGTATATTGTCATGTCATGTGCAGTGACAGTTTTACTTCCTGTTTTCCAGTTTGGATTCCTTTTATTTCTTTTTCTTCTATGATTGCCATGGCTAGGACTTCTAAAACTGTGTTGAATAAATATCATATGATATAGCTTATGTTTGGAACTTTAAAAAAAGACAGAAACTGTGTCCACAAGAGTGGACATTCTTGTCTTGTTCCTGATCTTAGAGGAAATGCTTTCAGCTTTTCACTGTTGAGTATGATGTTATCTGTGGGTTTGTCATATATGGCCATTATTATGTTGAGGTATGTTCCCTCTATGACCACTTTTTGGAGAGTTTTTATCATAAAGGGATGTTGAATTTTATCAAAAGCTTTTTCTGTATTTGTTAAGATGATCATATGGTTTTTATTCTTCAGTTTGTTAATGTGGTGTATCACGCTGATTAATTTGTGGATATTGAAAAATCCTTGCATCCCTGGTATAAATCCCGCTTGATCATAGTGTATGATCCTTTTAATGTGTTGTTGGATTCGATTTGCCAATATTTTGTTGAGGATTTTTGTATCCAAGTTCATCAGTGATATTGGCCTGTAATTTTCTTTTTTGGAGGTATCTTTGTCTGGTTTCTGTATCAGGGTGATGGTGGCCTCATAGAATGAGTTCGAAGTGTTCCTTTCTCTGCAATTTTTTGGAATGGTTTCAGAAGGGTAGATGTTAACTCTTCTCTAAATATTTGGCAAAATTCTCCTGTTAAGTCATCTGGTCCTGGACTTTTGTTTGTTGGGAGTTTTTAAATCACAGATTAAATTTCAGTACTTATGATTGGTCTGTCATATTTTCTATTTCTTCTTGGTTCAGTCTTGGGAGACTGTGTCTGTCTAAGAATTTGTACATTCCTTCTAGGTTGTCCATTTTCTTGGCATATAGTTGTTTGTAGCAGTCTCTTATGGTCCTTTGTATTTCTGTGGTGTTGGTTGTAACTTCTTTTTCATTGCTCATTTTATTGCTTTGGGCGCTCTCCCCTTTTTCTTTATGAGTCTGGCTAAAGGTTTATCAATTTTGTTTAGCTTTTCAAAGGACCAACTTTTAATTCCATTGATCTTTTCTATTGTTTTCTTGGTCTCTATCCCATTTATTTCTGCTCTGATCTTTATGATTTTTTTTCCTTCTACTAACTTTGGGTTTTGTTTGTTCTTCGCTCTGTAGTTGCTTCAGGTGTAAGGTTAGGTTGTTTGAGGTTTTTCTTGTTTTCTGAAGTAAGCTTGTATCACTATACACTTCCCTCTTAGAACTACTTTTAGCAAATAAAATTTTAATCAATTAGAAAATGCACAGATTGTGATTAAAGCTTGAAATATTAAGGTCTAAGGCTATATTATTACCCTTTTTTTCCTTTGAATTGCTAAAGTTATACTAGAGAAAGGTAACAACAGTGATACTAAAATCTCTTGGAAATCTTTTCACCTGTAATGTGGGTTAATGAAACTCAGGTTTCCCGTCTTTAGGAGATGGCATGTAGGAGAATGGGGCTTGAGGATGGAGGAGACCAAATGTGATAAAGGCAAATGAAAAGGAACTCTTAAGTATAATCTTAGTTGATAACCTCTCTTGTCTTAATAAGTCTTGTCCATTACTGATGGGCTTGCCTTCCCTTGGGACTTTTTCTGCAACCCATGACCTTTTTGCACTTCTATTTTCACTTTTATCTTCTCTGGTTTTTACATTTTGACAAATCAAATGATTGTATCTTCTTTCATATAGTCATCACAAGTCATGGACTCATATAGAATGTTTGAACCTCAATTCAACAGAACAGAAAACTGCAGTTTCACTCCACCATCTTTTTCAGCTGAATTATCTTCCAATAGAAATATTACAGAACTAAATTTCATTCCCAGAATAGCACCTAGTCTTCAGAAAGTTGCATATGAAGAGAAGCAGAATGAACAGGTATCTTTGGATCACGAGTTCTTAGCATTTTGATATTATTATATTTTTATGATATATTCTTTTCTCTTTTTATAGATTTAAAAATGTTTGTTGTGAATTGCTATAGATATAGCTAAAATAAGATATAAATTAAGTGTAATAGTTCCTCAAAGGTCAAAAACTTAATTCTCTGCACTGTAGAAGATTATGAATCCAAAAACTGGAGTGTTCTTTAAAAATCTTTGAAAAAAATCATTTTTTATAAAATTGATAGTGAAATTGAAAATCGTTCAGTGTGTTATATAGTAGTATGATTGTAATCACAGTAAATAGCTAGTTGGTGATGTCATGGTGGCCCAGTAGACATGTTATGGAAAGGCTCTTGTGAATAGCAGTACATAATCTCAGTGATATCATAGTAGCCTGTTAAAGTATGAGTTGTGATGGCTTGATTCTTTTTATGATTTGTCAGATGACAACTGGTTATATGCACTTCAATTATAATTATACAAATATATTTATATAGAGATGTATAGTGCCAAAATATTGTTCAATCATTGTGTGCTCTAAAGTAAAAATATGAAAATGTCCAAAATTTAAAATTCTGAAATATATCTGCCATAGAACATACCAAGAAATGATTTTTTATTAAATTTATATAGAGTTTAAAAATAAAATTATTAAAGATTACTAATGTATAATGATAGGAAAATGGTTATATAAACATTGTCTTAATAACAGGAATATTTAGTTTTAAATTTCTCCCATTTTTAGCATGCAGTAGTTTTATGCCATATTTATGTATTTATTATTTTTAAATTAATTTATAATTATAAATTTATAAATTATAGTTATATATCATGCTATATTATAGTTATATATAATATATAACATGATTCAATTTTATTAAAGTATGTTTTCTGTTTTTCAGAAAAGAGAAAATGAAGTATTATGTTTCAGTGATGTGTGTTAGCCTTATTAATTTGAGGACCCAATAATTTTTGAAAGATGCAGTGAAAAACATCCAATTACCCATTCAGTTTGTATTTTACAAGACTAAAACTTGCATCCTAGATCAGCTTATAACTCATCCTTATTCTGTTAAATAGTTTATAGGCTAGAGAATGAAATGCTCTGTAATCTCCTACTTATAGACTGCAGGTTAGTGATTATCTCCAGAGGGGTAAATAATGTTATTCTTAATAGGACAGAAGAGAAAAAGAGAGTTTAATGTCCCTGTCCAAGGCATATTGTCACATTGTGACCTTTTAATGAAGTATTTAATAGTTTATTTGGAGGGATTTCAAGAAAAGTGAGAAGAATTAAAATGAAATTATATGATACAAAAGAAAATGAGTTGAAAAAACATGTTAGAAGAAAAAGTGGTCTGGGGCTCACTTCTCACTTCCCTAGAGAAGTAGTATTTGAGCCCATATATAATATACCCTTCTCTTTTGATTTGTTTATTTGTTTCTCACTTCAAGGGATGCACCTTTGTCTCTGTACCTCTGTCACTGTCTCTCTGAGGCTGAGATGTGAGATGTATTATCAGACTTTATTTTCAGCTCTCCCTCACTTCAGACCTTTTTTTTTTTTAAGACTTTCAGTATCTCTTTTTGTCTCCCCCTCTTTTTTTCCTGTTTCTGTCACTGATTGTCTTTGGACTTGTCATTTCTATGTTTGATGACTTGTAGATAAATATATACTACAGATATAAACTATTATTGCTGGATAGATCAGTGCTGAGCCAATACAATATCTTATATTTATATGGTACTTTCCACATTAATAAATGGATTATCTCAACTGCTTTTCACAATAGTCTTCCAACACTTTCCCCATTTTGTATTCAATGATATTGGTATTTGGAAATATTAAAGTAGCAGTCTAAAATTACTCAGTAAATGGAAAAACTGAGATAAGTACAGCTGTTTTCTTGGGAGAGATCATGTATTTTTTGTCAGAGAAATTTAACTTTTATTTACTCAATATCCTGGTGTACTGGGTATTTTTTTAATCTTTTTTTTTTAATCTCTGAGAAAATGTTTAGCTCACCATAGTATCAACCCTGTTATTTCAATAATTACTCAAATACTGATATTGCTTTCATTGTTATAACAGTATTTATTTTGTTTTCAATTAGGACACAATTACTTTCTTTTAGACTAAAATAATACATTTTTGTATATATATGTTCACTTAAATGGCATTGTGATAAATAATTTAACTTGTATATATGTACATTTACCACTTTGGCAGGCTCTTCCTTTCTTTTTGCAGCTCAGTAGTGTTGATTATTCTAATTCCTTGGTTTCTAAATTAAATGAAAGTCAAGATACTTTCAGTCCATCATATGAAATAGCACAATTTGGACCATTACTTGAAAGATTAAACAGGTAAGCAAAGATGTTGAACATAATAAAGAACCTGTAGCATTCTTTCCTTGAATTATTAATTTGACTTTTAATAGATACAAATATTTTTTGTTAGAAATGTAAGCAGACCTAAATATTACTTCTAGAAAAAAAAACACTATCAGTAAAATGTAGCATTTCACTAAAACACTTGTAAGTAATTATTTTCTAATGTGCACATTTACCTTTCATTTATTTATTTTAAAACATATTTGGGGCCAAGGTGTTTTGTACCTGTTTTATAATCTCCATGAATTACTAGTTTCTTTTGCTGTGTCATAATCATATTAATTTCTTTTTCATATTTATGATAGTTGATCAGTGTCTTATTTTTATTTTCTAGATGTCTGTGTATAAACCCTAGTTATTTGTTTTAAATCCATTGAACTTGTCAAACCAGTTTGAATTACTCTTGGTAATTGTGGTGAGAAACCTTGACTCTGTAATCCTACCCCAGTCTTCTTCATGTTAGTAAACGGCAACACTATTCACTCAGCTGCTTAAGCCAAAATAAAAATTGTCCTTGATTCCTTCCTTTTCTTCATCTTCCAGTATACATTTCACCAACAAAGTATTGTCATTTCTGTATTCTAATAAACTTTAAAATTATATACTTACATTTTCATTTCAAAGGGTTCCATCCCAGTCTAAGCAACCACTGCTTCTTGCCTGGAGAATTGTAATAGCCACAAAACAGTTCTTTTTGTTTTCTCTTTGTCCTGAGATAAATTTTTTTTACAACTTTATTAATGTATAATCAATGTACAACAAAGTGAACTTATCTAAAATGTGCACTTCAGTAAGTTTTGACCTGTGTTAAAAATAATGAACTTATTTATCATCTCCAGTAGTTTCTTGGGCACCTTTGTAATCGCTTCTTCTGGTCACTTCACATCCCTTACTCCAGTCCCAAGACAACTGCTGATCTGCTTTCTGTCACTGTTGATTAGTCTTTAAGTGGCATCATACAATATGTTCTCCCTTTTTTTCGTTTAGCTTTTTTCACTCGGCATAATTATTTTGAGATTCATCTGTATTGTTTATTGTATGTATCAATAAGTCTGTTTCTTTTTATTGCTGAGTAGTATTCCATTGTATGGACATAGCACAATTTATTCATCTGTTGATGGACATTTGGGTGTTTTTCTCCCAGTTTTGGCAATTCCAAATAAAGCTACTATGAACATTGATGCTGAAATCTTCGTTTGGACATATGCTTTCATTTATTTTGGGTAAATATCTACAAGCGGGATAGCTGGGTCATATGGTAGGTGTATGTTTAACTTTTCAAGAAACTGACAAACTGTTTTCCCAAGTGATTTGTGTCATTTTTACATTCCCATGAGCAATGAGTGAGAGTTCCATTTGCAACACATACTTGACAACACTTGGTACAATCAGTTTTTTTAAATTTACACCATTCTAGTCAACATGTAGTGGTGTCTCATTGGGGTTTTAATTTTGCATTTCCCTAATGACTAATGATGTTGGCATCTTTTCATGTGCTTACTAGCCATTTATGTATCTTTGGTGAAATGCTTACCCTTTTCATTTTCTTAATGGTGTCTTTTTGACACCAAACTTTTTTACGAAGGTTTTAATTTTGATGAAATCAAATTTATTAATATTTTTACTTATGAATCATGCATATGGTGTCAAAGTTAACAAATCTTTGCCTAAGACAAGGCCAGGAAGATTGTCTCTTATGTTTTCTTCTGTCTTGTAGTTTTCAATCTAATATTGTTGAGTTAATTTTTATGTATGGTGTGAGGTAAGGATCAAATTTCATCATTTGCATTTGTGGAAAGAGAAGAATAACTTTTCCCCACTGAGTGCTTTGAGACTTTTGTTGAAAATTAATTGACCAAAAATATGGTTTTTTCCCCTGTAATCTCAATTCTGTTTTATTTATCAATCATGTCTATCTTTGTTTGTCACACTGTATACTAAAGCTTTAGTATAAGTTTTGAAATTGGGACTTGTATTAGTCCTCCAATTTGTTCTTCTTTTTCAAAAATGTTTTAGCTTGTCTTAGCTCTTTGCATTTTCATACAAGTTTTAGGATCAGCCAGTCAGTTTCTGGGGAAAAAAAGTTTAATTGGATTTTTATAGGGATTGTGTTGAATCTATAGATCAATATGGGAGAAATTTTAACATTTTAACAATAAAATTTAACAGTTTTAACAAAGTGATTCTTCCAATCCATGAGCATGAAATGTTTCTCCTAATCGATTTTCTTGTATGTCATAGCAGCTTTATTCTTAATAGCCCCAAACTTGAACTAACCCAGAAGTCCATTAAGAATAGAATATTATATAATATTCATATAATGGAATAGTACACGGAAAAGAAAAAGAATGGACTGCTAATATATGTAATAGCAAGCAAGAACATGAATAAATCTCAACACAAAAAGAGAACCATTGTATATTCAATTTAAGTGAAGCTCAAAGACAGGCTAAAATAATGTGTAGCAACAGTAATCAGAATGGTGGTTACTTTTCAGAGGTATGGACTTGGAGGGACATGAGAGAGCCTTCCAGTGTGTTTGAGGTGTGGTTTTCTTTCTCTCCAGCTTTAATGACATATAACTGACAAATAAAAATTGTATATATTTAAAATGTTCACTGTGATGATTTAATATACATACACATTTTGAAATGATTACCACAATCAAGCTAATTAACACATCCATCACCTCACATAGTTACCATTATTGTATGTGTGGTAAGACCACTTAAGATCTACTCTGTTAACAAATTTCCAGTGTAAATATAGTATTAAGAACTGTAGTCACCATGCTGTACACTAGATCCCCAGAACTTCTTCATCTTATAACTAGAAATTTGTACCCTTTGACCAATATTTCCCATTTCTCCCACTTCCCAGCCCCTGGCAACCACCATTCTACTCTCTGCATTTTTGAGTTTGGCTTTTTAGATTCTACATATAAGTAAGATCATACAGTATTTGTCTTTCTGTGTCTGATTTTTCACTTAGCAAAATATCCTCCGTGTTCTTTCATGTTGTCACAAATAGAAGGATTTTCTTTTTATGGCTGAATAATATTCCATTGTATTTAATCTTCTTTAATTTTTCTCAGTAATTTACAGTAGTTTTCAGTGTATAAGCCTCATGGTTATATTGTTAAATTTATTCCTACATATTTAATTCTTTTTATGCTGCTGTGATTGGAATTATTTTCTTTTTTTAAGTTTTATTGAAGTATAGTTGATTTATATTGTGTTAATTTCTGCTGTACAGCAAAGTGACTCAGTTATACACACACATACATATATATGTATATATATACACACACACACATACATATATATTCTTTTTCATATTCTTTTCCATTATGGTTTATCACAGGATATTGAATATAGTTCCCTGTTCTGTACAGTAGGACCTTGTTTATCCATCCTATATATAATAGTTTGCATCTACTAATCCCAAACTCCCAATCCTTCCCTCCCCCCCAGCACCCCCTTGGCAACCACAAGTCTGTTCTCTATGTCTGTGAGTCTGTTTCTGTTTCATAGATATGTTCATTTGTGTCATATTTTAGATTCCACATATAAGTGATATCATATGGTATGTCTCTCTCTTTCTGACTTACTTCGCTTAGTGTGATAATCTCTAGGTCCATCCATGTTGCTGCAAGTGGCATTATTTTATTCTTTTTTATGGCTGCCTGATATTCCATTATATATATATATCTTAATCCATTCATCCATCAATGGGCATTTAGGTTGTTTCCATGTCTTGGCTATTGTAAATAGTGCTGCTATGAATATAGGGGTGCAGGTATCTTTTTGAATTATATATTTTTCTGGGTATATGCCCAGGAGTGGGATTGCTGGATCATATGGCAACTCTATTTTTAGGTTTTTTGAGGAACCTCCATACTGTTTTCCAGAGTGGCTGTACCAAATTACATTCCTACCAATAGCGTAGGAGGGTTCCCTTTTCTCCACAACCTCTCCAGCATTTATTTGTAGCCTTTTTAATGATGGCCATTCTGACTGGTGTGAGGTTATACTTCATTGTAGTTTTGATTTGCATTTCGCTAAGAATTAGCAATTTTGAGCTAATATTTTCATGTGCCTATCGGCCATATGTATGTCTTCTTTGGAGAATTGTCTATTTAGGTCTTCTGCCCATTTTTTGATTGGTTTATTTTTTTTTTTGTTACTGAATTGTAGGAGCTGTTTGTATATTTTGGAAATTAAGCCCTTGTCCGTTGTATCATTTGCAAGTATTTTCTCCTAATACGTAGGTTGTCTTTTCATTTTGCTTATGGTTTCCTTTGCTGTGCAAAAGCTTACAAGTTTGATTAGGTCCCATTTGTTTATTTTTGCTTTTATTTCTATTGCCTTGGGAGACTGACCTAAGAAAACGCTGGTACAATTTATGTCAGAGAATGTTTTAACTATGTTCTCTACTAGGAGTTTTACAGTGTCTTGTCTTATATTTAAGTCTTTAAGCCATTTTGAGTTTATTTTTGTGTATGGTGTGAAGGTGTGTTCTAACTTCATTTATTTACATGCAGCTGTCCAAATTTCCCAATACCACTTGCTGAAAAGACTGTCTTTTATTGTGTATTCTTGCCTCCTTTGTCAAAGATTAATTGTCCATAAGCATGTGGGTTTATTTCTGGGTTCTCTATTCTGTTCCATTGATCCGTATGTCTGTTTTTGTGCCAATACCACACTGTTTTGATTACTGTAGCTTTGTAGTATTGTCTGAAGTCTGGGAGGGTCATGCCTCCTGCTCTGTTCATTTTCCTCAGGATTGTTTTGGCAATTCTGGGTCTCCCATGGTTCCATATAAATTTTAGGATTATTTGTTCTAGTTCTGTGAAAAATGTCATGGGTAATTTGATAGGGGTCACATTAAATCTGTAGATTGCTTTGGGTAGTGTGGCCATTTTAACAGTATTAATTCTTCCATTCCAAGAACATGGGATATCTTTCCATTTCTTTGCATTACTTTCAAGATTTCCTTTATTAATGTTTTGTGGTTCTCAACATATGTCTTTCACCTCCTTGGTGAGGTTGATTCCTAAGTTGTTTTTTTCTTTTTTTGATGTGATTTTAAAAGGTATTGATTTTTTTACATTCTCTTTCTGATATTTCATTGTTAGTATAAAGAAATTCAACTGATTTCTGTATGTTAATCTTGTATCCTGCTACCTTGCTAAATTTATTTATCAATTCTAGTAGTTTTTGTATGGAGTCTTTAGGGTTTTCTATATATAATATCATGTCATCTGCATATAATGACAATTTTACCTCTTCCCTACCAATTTGAATACCTTTTATTTCTTTTTCTTATCTGATTGCTGTGGCTAGGACTTCCAATACTATGTTGAAGAGAAGTGATGAGTGTGGGCATCCTTGTCTTGTTCCAGATTTTAGCGGGAAGGCTTTCAGCTTTTCACCATTGAGTATTATATTGGCTGTGGGTTTGTCATAAAAATATTTTATTATGTTGAGATATGTTCCTTCTATACCCACTTTCATAAGGGTTTTTATCATTAATGGATGTTGAATTTTATCAGATGCTTTTTCTGAATCTATTGAGATGATCATGTGGTTTTTATCTTTTCTTTGGTTGACGTGGTGTATCACATTGATTAATTTGCATATGTTGAACCATCCTTGTGACCCTGGGATGAATCCAACTAGGTCATGGTGTATGATCTTTTTTATGTGTTGTTGGATTTGGTTTGCTAATGTTTTGTTGAAAATTTTTGCATCTATAGTCACCAAAGACATTGGCCTGTAATTTTCTTTTTACTAAAAAACCAATGGGTCAACGATGAAATCAGGAAGAAATTTTAAAATGCCTTGAGGCAAATGACAATGAAAACACAACCAAACAAAATGTATGGGATGCAGTAAAAGCAGTTCTTAAAGGGAGGTTCCATAGCAATACAGGTCTTCTTTAAGAAACAAGACAAATGTCAAATAAACAACCTAACCCACCACCTAAAAGGATTAGAAAAAGAAAAACAAACAAAACCTAAAGTTAGCAGAAGGAAGCAGATAATAAAAATCAGAGAGGAAATAAATAAAATAGAGATTAAAAACAATAGAAAAAAATCAGTATAACCAAGGGTTGCTTCTTTGAAAGGGTAAACAAAATTGAAAAAGCTCTGGCCAGGCTCACAAAGAAAAGAGAGAAGGCCCAAATAAAGAAAATAAGAAATGAAAGGAGAAATCATAACTGATACCACAGAAATACAAAAATCCATAAGAGATTACTATGAACAATTATATGCCAACAAATTTGACAACCTAGAAGAAATGGACAACTTTCTAGAAACATACAGCTTGCCAAGAATGAGTCAAGAAGAAATAGATAACTTGAACAGACCAATCACTAGAAATGAAATAGAATCTGTAATAAAAAAAAACAAAAACAAAAAACTCCATTCAAACATAAGTCCAGGACCAGATGGCTTCACAGGTGAATTCTACCAAACATACAAAGAAGAACTTGTACTGATCCTTCTCAAACTCTTCCAAAAGATTGAAGAGGAAGGAACACTCCCAAAGACATTCTGTGAAGCCATCACCATCACTCTGATACCAAAACCAGACAAAGACACTACCAAAAAGAAAATTACAGGCCAATATCTTTGCAATTATTTTGTTAATATTATTTTTGGATTATTCATTGCTTGTATATAGTTATACAATTTTGTATATTGAAATTGTATCCTTTGACCTTGCCGTATTATTAGTTCTACTAGTAGTTTTATGAGTTCTTTAGGATTTTCACCATATTGGATTATGCTGTCTATAAATATAGATATTTTTACCTTTCCCCTTTCAATCTGAATGCCTTTTGCTTTGTTGCCTGACTGCAGTGACTTGAACCTCTAATACAGTGCTGAATAGCAGTGGCAAGAGTGGGCGTGTTTACATTGTTCTGAGTCTTAGGGAAAAAGCATTTAACCTTTCACTATTAAGAATGATATTAGCTTTAGGTTTTTTTGTAAGTGCCCTTTGTCAGTTTGCCCTCTATTCCTAGTTTATTGAAAGTTTTTATCATGTATTTTTGTCAAATGCTCATTCTGTGTCCCTTGAGATTATCATGTAGTTTTTTTTTTCTTTATTCTATTAATATATATAATATATTACCTTATTTTCAAATGTTAAACCACCTTGCCTTCCTGCGGTAAAGGCTGCTTAATCATGTTACATAACCCATTTCATAAAATGCTGGATTTATTTTGCTAATTTTTTAATGATTTTTACATCTATACTCATGAGAAATATTGGTCTGAATTTTTCTTTTCTTGTGATGTCTTTGTCTGGCTTTGGTAACAGAGTAATACTCCTGGCTTCATAGAAGAAGTTGGAAAGCGTTTCCTCCTCTATTTAATGGAAGAATTTGTGGAGGATTGGTTATTTCTTCTTTAAGTGTTTTTGCACCTTGGCTTTTCTTAGTGGGAAGACTTTTAACTAATAATTCTTTTTATTTTTAGTTGTTATAGGTCTAATCAGATTTTTAAATTTCTTCTTGAGTACTTTGTGTTAATGTGCGTTTTTATAGGAATTCATCCATTTCATCTAAGTTGTATAATTTGTTTGCATAAAGTTGTTCATAGTATTCCCTTGAAGTCCTTTTAATTTCTATAAGGTAAGTGTTGATATCCTTGTTTAACCTGTTTAATTCCAGATCTGTGTCTTTTCTACTTTTTTTCTTGGTCAGTATAACTAAAGATTTGCTAATTTTATTTGCTGTTTTGAGTTTCATCAATTTTCTCTATTTTTTTTCTATTCCATTTATTTCTGCCCTATTGTTTATGATTTTCTTTTTCTACTTACTTTGGATTTAGTTTGGCCTCCTTTTTTTCCTAGTTTCTTAAGGTGTAAGCTTAACTTATTGATTTGATATTTTTCTTCTCTTTTAATATAGACATTTAAAGCTGTAAAGCAGTGCTTAGAGGTCAACCAATGATTAGTTGGAGGTTGTGTTTAAACACCTTGAGCTAATAAGACTTCCTCCTGGGCATAAGACCTTACATTCAGCCAGGATGAGTGTTATTTTTCAAAGACATTTTGAAAAATGTCTTTGAGTGGCATTGTTTCCAACTAGAAGTTTGCTGTCATTCTTATCTTAATATCTGTGTATATATAATATATAATTTTCTTTGTTTTTAAGATTCTTTTATCATGGATTCTCTACCACAGATTTTTTACGGTGGATTTCTCTCCATTAGGATTAGGATGTTTGTTTTCTATTTCTTGTGTTTGGACTGTGTTGAGCGTCTTGGATCTGTGGACTTCTTACTGTTTTTACAAAATTTGGAAAAAATTCAGTCATTAATTTTTCAAATATTTTTTACATATTTTTTCTGATTGCTCTCTCCTGTATGTGCTCACAGCCTTATACATGTTTGCAGCTTTCCAGACCACCAGGGATGGCTGAGAGTTTATGAAAGCCTATTTGTTTTCTAGATTTCTCCATGAAATTTCTGGATCATTTTTTGCTTTCTCCAAGTATTATTAGATATAACTCTGTTTTTTGTTTTTCAGTGATTGCTTTAGATTTTATGGTATATATTTAATTTATCATGGACTGTCTTCAAGTTATATTATGCCAATTCAAATATAATATGAGACTTATAATGGTATGCTTCTATTTCTTTCCTTTAGCCTTTGTGTTTGTTGTATTCATACATTTTACTTATATATATGTTATAAATCCATTATTGTTCTTTTTGTTTTAGAGAGAGTTAAAAAATAAGTAAGCAATTTTTTATATTTAGTTCAAATTTATCATTTTTGGTGGTCTTCATTATTTTGTGCAGATCTAGATTTACATCTGGTGACATTTTGCTTCTGTTTAAAAGGCTTTCTTTAACATTTTTTATAGTGTGGGTCTGCTGGTGATTAATTCATCTCTTGTATATTTTTAAGTCTTTATTGTTCTCTTCTTTTTGAAAAATGTCTTTGAGTACCATTGTTTCCAACTAGAAGTTTGCTGTCATTCTTATCTTAATATCTGTGTATATATAATGTACAATTTTCTCTGTTTTTAAGATTTTTCATCATGGATTCTCTATCACAGATTTTCTACTGTGGATTTCTCTCCGTTAGGATTAGGATGTTTGTTTCCTATTTCTTGTGTTTGGGCTGTGTTGAGCATCTTGGATCTGTGGACTTATTGTTTTTACAAAATTTGGAAAAAATTCAGTCATTAATTTTTCTAATATTTTTTCTGATTCCTCTCCTGTCTTCTTTGGGATCCCAAAAAATATGTAAAGTAGTCCAACTGAAGTTTTGTAACAGTTTGCTGATGCTCTATTTATTTTCCATTTTTTCCCTCTCCTTTCATTTTATATATATTGTTAGACCTTCAAATTCACTAATTGTATCTTCTTTGGTATGTAATACTGGTAAATTTATTCAGTGTATTTTTCATCTCTAGAAGTTTGATTTAACTCTTCTTTTTATCTTCCTTGTATCTATTCAACATGCTCAGTCTTTCCTTTAGCTTCTTGAATATAGGGAACATAGTTAGGATAACTCTTTTAATGTCTTTGTCTATAAATTATATCATTTTGTGTCATTTCTTAGTCTATTTCTAATAACTGATTTTCCTCCTCATTACAGATTGTAACTTTCTGCTTCTTTGCATTCTTGCGAATTTTGTTTAGATTCTATACATTGTGAATTATCTTTTTGGTTTCTGGAAATCTTTTATTCCTATAGATCATCTTAAGCTTTGTTCTGGGATACAGTTTAGTTACTTGGAAGTAGTATGATTTTATTGAGGGTTGCTTTAAACTTTGTTAAGCAGGACCAGATACACCTTCAGTCTATGGTTAATTTGCCCTCTGCTGAGGCTATACTCTTCTGAGTCCTCTCCAATTTCCTTTGAATTACAAGGTTTTCCACTCTGGTTGATGAGAACACAAAATTTTCCCATCCTTGTGTTAGTTCCTGGAATTGTTCCATCTTCTCATGTTGGGTGGTTCTTTTCCCAGCCTTGACTAATTGCTTCATATGTATGTGCTGGTCAGTACTTGGTTAAAGATTTGAGAACTCTGTAGATCTCTGGAGCTTCCTCTTTTTGAAACACCCTCCTTCATGGTACTCTGCCCTGGGAACTCTATTTTCTGTAGTCTCCCTGAACCCCCAGCCCTATTTCCTCAAGAAGGGTAATCTGTGGGCTCTGACTAGGTTTCCCCTCCAAGTATTCAAGTATTCTGTGGCTTGGATACACTCTCAAGGTAGTAAGCTAGGAGCAGTTATAGGGTTCATTTGATTTGTTTTCTTTTTCTCAGGGATCATTATCCTGTTCTACATGATGGCCCATGTCTGAAAATCATTGACTCATGTATTTTGTCTAGTTTTTTAATTTGGTCAGTTGGGAAGATAAATCTGGTCCTTTTTGCTTCATTTGGGTAGTCAGAAGACCTGAAATTCATATTCACCCAGCAATCAGACTGATATTTTCCAAGGCAGAAAGCAGTCGATTTTACTTTTGTACTTGGAACCTTTCAATGTTTCTTATTGCTCTTTTCAGAAGTAAAGCTCTGCATGATTTTTGGCCCTTTTGTACCTTTTAAGCCTTAAGTCATAAGTTTTCTTTTACTGATTCTAATCTAGCTTTATTCCTCTTCTTTTCATTTCCCAAACATGCTGCAGACCTTGCATTTGTTATTATTCCATTCCCAGGGTGTGCTTACTCCTTTCCTCACATGTCTAACCATTCTGTACTTTTAGCTTATTTATCACTTCCTAATTAGGGACTTTCCTGACCAAACTATCTGAAACAGGACCTCCAACATGTTATTCCATCACGTGATTTTGTAGCACTTATAAAGGCACTATAATTATCTTTATCTGTTTAATTCTTTATTTCTTTTATTCATTGTACTTATTAATGGTTAATTATCTATTTGTTTAATATATTTGTTCACTAGAATATAAGCTGTATTGTCTCCTTACCACATAATAGGCATACATTAAATATCTGTTGAATACTCTTTATTAGATAACAAATTTATCCCTATTTTGGTACATAATTTTCATGAATTTTGTATTTATCTATAGGAAAAATTAAATTGTTAAAGAAACTGGATGGATTTGTCTTAATAAGACTTTTAAATTTTTAGCATCATTTCTCTCATTTGTACAAGTAACAATTCTTCCCAACATTTGGTCCCCAACTCAAATGCCACCTGCCTGATTTTTCTCAATCAAAAGAATTTCTTCTTTCTATGTACTATAGTAACAATTTACTGTAGGATAGCACTTTTCACTTTCTAATTTTTTCTTGCCTCTTCTAGACTATTTCTTGTGAGCAATGACTGTGCACTATACACTTCTGTATTGCCCACATCTTTTGAGTTAGTGATTATCCTGAGTCTGAATGCTTAAGATACCCTTTTAAAATGATGATTTACATTTTGTAGTATGCTTTCTAACTTACTAAGTGCTTTTAAATTTATTTTCTCATTTAGAGTAATAGAAATTTCTCTGGTGTTAACGGTGTATGTTATTGCATACTATAGGTTATGCCTTTTGGTAATAACAGAGTAGCATTTTTCTGCCCAAAATACCAATAAGACCCATATTGAGAAATAATGTAGGATCATGATCTGTGTGTATTCATGGACAAAACGTCTCTCTCTCTCTCCTTAATACCAAACTGAAATATTTTATCTCTCTGTCCCCAACACATGGCACACTGCCTAGAACAGAGTAGGTGTACTTGCTCATTAAATATTTAATAAATTAATTATAAATAAAATTGGAACTCAATCAGAGTTTCAGCAGTCTATGTTTTTCTAAATTTCCTTGGTACCTCCAATCTCTGGAACAAAACCAACCCCAAGTAAATTTGTAAATAGTCAAAGGCAACAAAATTCATAATACCTTGATTTCTAATTACTTTCCATGATAACTTTGATTCTTTAATACAAGTTGGATATAACTTAGAATTATGATTTATAACAATTTATAATAATTATGCATTAGAAGGGAATTTGCAAGCTATCTTGTCTAACATTTTCCTCTAATCCATCTTATCTCTTGGCTTTATTACTTACGTATGCATTTGTAGTTATATTGCTCTTCCTTGGGAACTTCAGAGATAGTTTGTTAGGTTGAGTTCCTTGTTAGGTTGAGAAATATCTGATTTAATGTTCTCATAACAATTTTATTTGACATTTTAACACTAAGGGTAATTATTTTCTCTGAGCAGTCTTCACAGTGTCTTTCTCTGGTTAAATGGAGTGGCATTTAGGTACAGTGTTTGCCTAGGTAATTCTCTAGACGTTATTATGGAAGACATACTATAGATTGGTCATATTTTGTTTTGTTAATAAAACAGTAAATTGAACCACATACTAGTTTTTCATGTTGCAGTACTAAACTAAGTGTAGATTATTTTTATACTCACTAAGGTATTAGAAGAGGATATTAGACAAATTTCCACCCAAAGCAGTATTATTTATTTAAATTTTAAAAATGTAAACATGGTCTACTTAAATGTTAGCAGCTACTCAGTATGTTCTGTAAGAATTTAACTTCACGTGTTTCTAAATGAGAATGCTCTATGCTTTTCTTGCTAAATATGTTTTTATTTATCCTAAAGTCCAGAAAATAGAAATTTCCTTACTAGGAGACCTGCTATAGTTGTAGGTGAATATTGTGGAAGCATGGATGAAAGAAGACAGTCAGACTTCATTACTGAAAAAAATTCATTACAACATATTTGGGGAGAAAACAGAAAAAAGTTTTCTAATGAAGATATGAACCAGCAAACCCCAAGCCTTCTATCAGATAATTGTGACTCTTTTATTAGTGAAAATATGATCAACTTATTAAACATAGATCAACAGAAGATAAAGAAAACCTTTGACAAGTGTGGTTATGACAGTGCAGTCATTAGTTCTGATAAAAACCATTTCACTGATAGATGCATTAGAAGTACTTTTACAGATCCAGAGTTGACGTCTAGTAATTCTACTTTTAATAAATCAAGTTTTCCAGAAAAGTGTCGACCAAACAAGAATTGTCAGAAAGAGTACAACAATAATGAAAGAAATAATTTTAATACATCTTTTGAGAAGGATTGTTACCCAGCCAGCTCTGATAAAAAAGGTTGGTGTTATAGATGGAAAGTGTAATGATCTATTGGGGCCTTTTGTTTGTTTGTTTTCAGTTTTAATGAATATCCGTATGTGTGTGTGTGTGTGTGTGTTTGGAGGAACATGAAATTAAAAATAGAATGACATTCTATTATATGACATTGTGGACCAGTGGCATCCCTCTATATGGGTCATGCTAATAAGCTTCAAATTAAAAAATATAAATTGTCTATGCTAAAGTTTTATTTCAGTGCATACTTTTATTTTTAAAGGAAAATTTGAAAGTGATTACCAAGAGAAGACATCCCAGAAAAAAACCCAGAAATATTCAGTGAACCATATGTAAGTTTTTAGGTAAATTTGGGGAATGCAAATTGGGACCTAATATAATGCATGTTTAAGGATTAAACTGATACAAAGTGAGGTAAGCATAATGCTGTCTGAGGGTGGGCAGACTGGCCTCAAAAATCAATTGTCAGACCTTGGTAATATCACCCTAGTTGAGAGTTTGGTCCTCATATTCACCAGTGCAAAAATATCTTCTTATCTGAATCATAGTGTTAATTAGATTTGAGAAAACTGACTTATGTGTTCAGGAAATTTATTTACCCACCAGAATGTCAATTTATTAATTTACAATAAGAAATAGAAGGGTGACATATATAGGAATGCTTACTGGCATAATTTTCTTAGTGAATATTTTCTACCTTTTGGCAGCTTGCCATGGGAAGGTTGCTTGGTTAATACAGAATCAGAACAAGGGAGTAATAGAATTCAAATGTTAATGTCATAAACAAGCATATCAACAATTTATGGGACTGACATTATAGGAAATTAAAGAAAACTTGTAGTTTCAGAATATGCCTAACTTTCTCAGTAATAATTATGATTTAATCAAATCTTTGTCATTGAAAATCATGAATTAGAATAGATTTTTATTTTGGAAGTACTTTCTTATGGAAATATGTAAAATATCTATTAATACAAAGAATTATTAGATGCCATTTTTATGGCATTGTCACAACAAATTAAAAAATAGATTCACCACTTATTTAATAAAATCAACAACTTAGGTTCTTTGTTGTCAAACCTCCAAATATTCAGAAACTTATGAATGAAAAACAGGATGTTAAAACTTGAATTTTAAAACATATTTTATGAAAGTGATTTAGAACATGGCTTCCAAACCTGTGTGTGTGAAGATCCTCATCACTGGAGGGGGTTTTTTTCCCTAATAAATTTATTTATTTATTTATTTATTTATTTATTTATTTATTTATTTATTTATTTATTTATTTATGGCTGCATTGGGTCTTCATTGCTGCACGTGGGCTTTCTCTAGTTGCGGTGAGCAGGGGCTTCTCTTCATTGCAGTGCGCAGGCTTCTCATTGTGGTGGCTTCTCTTGTTGCAGAGCATGGGCTCTAGGCATGAGGGCTTCAGTAGTTGTGGCTTGTGGCTCTAAAGTGCAAGCTTAGTAGTTGTGGCGCATGGGCTTAGTTGCTCCGTGGCATGTGGGATATTCCTGGACCAGGGATCGAACCCATGTCCCCTGCATTGGCAGGTGAATTCTTAACCACTGCGCCACCAGAGAAGCCCAAAGGGTGATTTTAAAATACAAAATGTCAAGTTTGACCTACACAAAATAAATAGGCTCCTTAAGATAGAGCTTATGAATCCTTATCTTTTAAAAAACTTCTCTTATAATTCTGATCTTTAACCAACTTTGGGAATCATAATTTAGAACAATAATTTTCAGAGGGAATAAAACACACGTTAATACTTTCTTATTTAAAACCCTTAGGGGTAATATCCCTTTGGAAGAATTGTGTTCTAAGCAATCATGGGACTTTGGAATTGGTGAGGTAAAGTACATCTTACATTATCTTTCCAATTAAGTAAGTTGTATTATCATGTCTTATTTTAGTATTTGAAATTTACTTTAAGGTTAGCTCTTTCTGAAAATTTTCTTTTTAGGGTAACTTTTTTTTAATATATTTTTTTACTCTGGGGAAATTATAGCTTAGATTGAGAAATAAAATTAACATTTCAGAAACTGTAATGTGCCTTATTTTAGTCAAACCAATATAGATGCATTTAAAGTTCTTTCTATAAGTCCTATAAAATTTATTCCAAGATGAAATTTCTTTAGGTTTAATTGTGTTACAGGTGAAAATAGTTATATATTTAAGAATACTAAAACATATATAAACATTGGTTACCTAAGTTGTAATCCCTGCTCATAATAAGGGTGTATGATTCAGTCATTCAAAAAACAATACACATTTTTTTCAAGAGCGCATGGGACATTCTCTAGGATAGGACACATACTAGGACACAAAACAATAAACAGTTAAGGAATAAGCACAAAGATGTAAAATATAACATAAAAAACCCCACAAAATGTAAGAGAAGGGAGTAAAAAATGTAGATATTTTAAAATGTGTTTGAAATTAAATGACTATCAGTTTAAAACATGTACAGTAAGTCCCCTACATATGAACCTTCAAGTTGAGAACTTTCAAAGATGCGAATATGCATTCACGTGTCCAATCACATAAATTAGTTCATGTGTCTGGCATGCATTGTCACATGCATGCGTCTTCTAAAAGTGGTTGTGCTTTTGTGTACTTTACAGTACTGTATAGAGTATAGTAGTACAGTGTCTTTATTTCAAGCCCAGGATGTCTGGAAGCAAGCGTAAAAGCAGTGGTGATGTAGCTGGTACTGCTAAGAAGCACCAAGCAATAACAATAGAATTGGAAGCCCAAAGAAAGGATGAAGAGAGAAAAGAGGAAGAAGAAGTAACTGAAGAACTAAAGAGATTCACAATGCAGGGAATTTGGTAAGGGGACTTTCTTTATTTGAGGAGGCACTGTTAGTTTTTGAGGCACAGGACCCGAACTTAGTACATGAAAGTTGCAGCAGCCATTCAGAATGCAATCCAGTGCTACTGTGTCATCTATGATGAGAAAAAAAGAGCTACTACCCCCCAGACATCACTGGATCTTTTGTTCAAGAGGGTAGATAGAATTGAATCCAGCAAGGAACCAGAACTTTTGTCATCAACGTCAGGCATGTATAAAATTGCAGCTTGCCCTCCATCTCTCATTGCTGATGATCCTTCAGCTCTACCATCTCCCACCTCCTCTCCCTCCTCCAGTCAGTAATTCTTCTTGCCTGTTCACTCAATGCCAGCCCCTGTATGCCAGCTGTTGTACTGTACTACTGTACTTTTCAAGGTACTGTACTGTAAGATTAAAAATGTTTACTTTTGTGTTTGTTGGCTTTTTATGTATTATTTCTGTGAAAAGTATTATAAACCTATTACAGTACAGTACTATATAGCTGATTGTGTTAGTTGGGTACCCAGGCTAACTTTGTTGGACTTACAAACAAATTGGACTTATGAACGCACTCTCAGAACAGAACTCATTCGTATGTAGGGGACTTACTGTAGATATAATTATGGGTCAACATATGTGATCCTCATGGAAACCACAAGTCAAAAGCCTATAATAGCTACACAAAAAGCAAATAGCAAGGAAACCAAGGAATTACTAAAGAAACTCATGAAACCACAATGGTAGAAACAAAAAGAAAAAATGAACAGAGAAGAACTACAGAAACAACTGGAAAACAAGTGATAAAGTGGCAATAAGTACATACCTATCAATAATTACTTTAAATGTCAGTGTTCGATCAAAAGACATAGGGTGGCTGATTGGGTAAAAACCAAGACCCTCAATATGCTGCTTACAGGAGACTCACTTTAGGGCAAAAGACACGTACAGAGTAAAAGTGAGAGGATGGAAAATGATATTTCATGCAAATGGAAACAAAAAGAAAGTGGGAGTAGCAATACTCATATCAGACAAAAGAGACTTCACAACAAAGGATATAACAAAAGACAAAGAAGGGTATTATATAATGATAAAGGGATCAAACAAGAAGAGAATATTATACTTGTTAACATATTTGCACCCAAAACAGGAGCACCTAAATATATAAATCAAATACTAACACTTAAAGGAAGAAAGCGACAATAATACAATAATAGTAGGGGACTTTAACACCTAACGGACATCAATGGACAGATTATCCATACAGAAAATCAATAAAGGAATAGTGGTCTTAAGGACACACTAGACCAGTTAAACTTAGTAGATATCTATAGGACAATACATCCAAAAACAACGGAATACACATTCCTTTCAATTGAACACAGAACATTCTCCAGGATAAATCACATACTAGACCACAAAACAAGCCTCAACAAATTTAAGAGGGTAGAAATTGCATCAAGCATTTTTTTCAGAACACAACTGTATGAAACTAGAAGTCAACTACAGAAAGAAAAATAGGAAAAGAACAAACACGTGAAGACTAAATGACATGCTACTGAAAAGCAAATGGATCAACAATGAAATCAAAGAGGAAATCAGAAAGTACCTTGAGACAAAAATGGAAACAAAACTTTTCAAAATACATGGGATGTTGCAAAGTCAGTTCTAAGAAGGAAGTTTATAGCGATATAGGACTTCCTCAGGAAACAAGAAAAATCTCAAACAGCCTACGACCTAAAAGAATTAGAAAAAGAAAAACAGATCAAAGTCAGCAGAAGGAAGGAAATAATAAAGATCAGAGAGAAAATAGAGATTTAAAAAATGGAAAAGATCAATTAAACTAAGAGCTGTTTTTCTGAAAAGATAAACAAAATTGATAAACATTTAGCTGGGTTCACCAAGAAGGAAAGAGAGAAGACTGAAATAAAAAAAGAAATGAAACAGGAGAAATAAAAACTGATACCACAGAGATACAAAGAAATTATAAGAGAATTCTCTGAGCAGTTATATGCCAACAAATTGGACAACCTCGAAGAAAGGACAAATTTCTAGAAACATACAGCCTGCCAAGACTGAGTCCAGAAGAAACAACTTTAACAGACCAATCACTAGGAGTGAAATAAAATCTGTAACTTGAAAAACTCCCTACAAAGAAAAGTCCAGGGAAAGATGGCTTCACAGGGGAATTTTACCAAACATATAAAGAAGAACTAATACCTATCCTTCTCAAACTATTCCAAAAAATGGAAGAGTAGGTAACACTCCCAAATTCATTCTACAAGGCCACCATTACACTGATACCAAAACCAGACAAAGACAGTACAAAAAAGAAAATTACAGGCCAGATATTTTAGATGAATATAGACGGCAAAATCCTCAACACAATATTAGCAAGCCAAATCCAACAATATATAAACAGGATCATACATCATAATCAAGTTGGATTCATTCCAGGGTCAAAAAGATGGTTCAACATTTGCAAATCAACCAATGTGGTATATCACATTAGCAAAAGGAAAGATAAAAATCACATGATCTTCTCAATATATGCAGAAAAAGCATTTGATAAAATTCAACATCCATTCATGGTAAAAACTCTCATCAAAGTGGGTATAGAGGGAAAATATTTCAACATAATAAAGCCTATTTGTGACAAACCTATGGCCAATGTCATACTCAATGGTGAAAAACTGAAAGCCATCTCACTAAATTCAGGAACAAGATAGGGATGTTCACTCTTGCTGCTTTGATTTACCATAGTACTGGAAGCTCTAGCCACAGAAGTCAGACAAGAAAAAGAAATGAAAGTTATCCAAATTGGAAGGAAAGAGGTAAAATGGTCATTAGTTGCAGATGACATGATACTTTATATAGAGAACCCTAAAGTCTCACACAAAAACTACTGGAACTAATAAATGAATGCAGCAAGGTGGCAGGATACAAGAGAAAGTTTTTAAAAATCCCATTTAAAAATCACACCAAAAAGAATAAAATACCTCGTAATAAACTTAAGAAGATGAGAGACCTATACTCTGAAAGCTATAAAACGTTGATGAAGGAAATTGAACATAATACAAAGAAATGTAAAGATATCACATTTGTGGCTTTGAAGAATTAATATTGTTAAAATGACCATACCACCCAAAGCAATCTACAGATTTCATGTAATCCCTATCAAACACTCATGACATTTCTCACAGGACTAGACCAAATAATCCTAAAATTTATATGGAACCACAGAAGACCCTGAGTTGCCAAAGCAATCTTGAGAAGAAGAACAAAGCCAGAGGAATTACCCTCTCAGACTTCAGAGAATACAACAAAACTGAAGTATTCAAAATAGCATAGTACTGGCACAAAAACAGACACATAGATAAGTGGAACAGAATAGAGAGCCCAGAAAGAAACCCACAGAACTATGGTAAATTCATCTATGACAGAAGAGGCAAGAATATACAATGGAGAAAAGAGAGTCTCTTCAACAAGTGGTGCTGGCCCAACTAGACAGCTACACATAAAATAATGAGATTAGAATATTTCTTCACACCATATTCAAAAATAAACTCAAAATGTTTAAGACCTAAATGTAAGACATGAAACAATAAAACTCCTGGAAGAGAACATAGGCAGAACACCCTTCGACATAAATTTTAGCAATATTTTGGGAGGTCTGTCTTCTAAGGCAAAAGAAATAAAATCAACAATAAATAAATGGGACCTAATTAAATTTAAAAGCTTTTCCACAGCAAATAAAACCATTGGCAAAACGAAAAGCCAACCAGCAGAATGGGAGAAAATATTTAGATATGATGCAATCAACAAGGGATTAATATCAAAAAATATGTAAACAGCTCATACAACTCAATATCAAAAAAAACCAAATAACCAATCAAAAAATGATCAAAGACCTGAACAGACTTTTTTTCCAAAGAAGACATACAGATGGCCAACAGGCCCATGAAAAGATGCTCAACGTCACTAATTATTAGAGAAATGCAAATCAAAACAGCAATGAGATATCACCTCACACCTGTCAGAATGGCTATCATCAAAAAGTCTACAAATAACAAATGTTGGAGAGGATGTGGAGAAAAGGGGACACTTGTACACTGTTGGTGAGAATGTAAATTGGTGCAGCCACTATGGAAAACAGTATGGAAGTTCCTTAAAAAACTAAAAATAGAGTTAACATATGATCCAGCAATCCCACTTTAGTATATATATCAGGAGAAAAAGAAAACACTAATTTGCAAAGTTACATGTGCCCCAATATTTACAGCAGCACTATTTGTACTAGCCAAGACATGGAAGCAACCCTAGTGTCCATCAACAAAGTAATGAATAAAGAAGATGTGGGATATATATATATAAACACACACACACACAGTGGAATATTACTTAGCCATTTGCAGCAATGTTGATGGCCTTATGGCCCTAGAGGATATTATGCTTACTGAAATAAGTCAGGCAGAGAAAGAAAAATAGTGTATGATATCATTTATGTGTAGAATCTAAAACATAATACATATGAATGCATATGCAAAACAGAAATTGACTCACAGATATAGAAAACAAACTTATGGTTACCAGTGGGGATAGGAAAGCAGGAAGGAACAAATTAGGGCTGTGGGGTTAAGAGATACAAACGACTAAGTATAAAATAGATAAGCAACAAGGATGTAATGTATAGCACAGGTAATTAGCTCCATTATCTTGTAATAACTTATAACGGAGTATAATCTGCAAAAATACTGAATTACTATGCTGTACACCTAAACTAAATAATATTGTAAATCAACTATAGTTCCATTAAAAATTGCTTTCCAAGATTCTGTTAGATTTCAGTAATTAATACAGTAAATAAAATCAGAATAAACAAAACTGAATTATGTATTAATAATTTTCCTTTTGTTTGCTAATCAGTGAAAATAAATATTGTTTACCATCAAAAAAGAGAGAGAATGAGCTGCTAGAGAGATTTGGGAGTTCTCAAAGAATGGTGTCATAGGAAAGAAAAATGGGAGACATTTTCAAGGAAGGGAATGTGGTCAATAATATTAGATGCTATCCTGTTACTCCTTTAAATAACTCTTATTTCCTAAATAAGAATAATATAGATATATCCTCTTAAAGAACGAATCATGAGCAGGTTAGAATCCTTAAAAAACAATCTCTACATTTATGGCAGCTTGAATGTGTCTAGAGCAAGTCAGAAAAGAAAATAAGCTCACTGGTGGAACCTGAAGTGTATCAGGTGCTATGAGTTCTTTAGGTAGACCAGGCATCAGCTTTTAATTTGTGATGCCTAGACAGGGCTAAAGGCATAGTGGAACCCTGGCTAAAATCTTAACTTTTACAAGAGAGACCAAGGCAGGAGTCACAATAAGAGAGGAAGAAAGGGATTGGAGCAGTAGAGGAGCTGAGCTATACCTGCCTACTGGTTGGGAAGCTTTGGGACAGGTAATTCCTACTGAGGCAGAATTTATGAAGAGATAGCAAACAAGCAAACCAAAACCAAAAATCAAACCAAACAAAAACTCCTCTTGCTTGGCAGATAGTAGGGTATGGGTAATTAGGGGTGTTCCAAGGTCCTTTTGTTGGATGTGGGATGGAATAGGAAAGAAGAACATCTTGGAGGATATAATAATTTTTTTTTCCGGTTTTCCCAATGAGTTTTATTTGGGCAGACCTGGGGACAGGGAGGGCCTGCATCTAAACGAAGGTGTTGGGCCTCTTAGTGGTGAGGTGTCGCTTGTGCTGGCAACAGAGAACCTGGTAGGGCAGTGGGAACTTGATCTTGGAGTCGTGGAACTGCTTGACTGCTGGTCGACAGCACTTGCTGGCTGCGATCTCTTCTGCTTTTGTGATCTGGATCGAGTGGGCCCAGGCGCGGTGCCAGGCGCCCATGTCTCGGTAGCACTGGGTGACCACACTGGCTGTGGTCAGGTCCCGGTACTCTCAGTGCTGTGGAAGTCATAGCGCAGCCAGAAGCCAAAGTTCTTCACCCGCAGGGGAGATTTCTCCAGCACCTGTCTACAGTAGACAATTTTCCCTGAATACTCTCTCATCTTCTTCAGCTGAGACACAAAGTACCAGAAGCAGGACTTGGCAACATGATTAGGTGCAAAGATTTGCATGCAGTAGAGGGGAGACATGCCGCATTTGGGGGTCAGCAGGCAGCGCCCCACCACCTTGTACTCTGGAAGTGTGCCCGAGGCCTTCATGGTGCTCTATCCGTGCTCGCTGCTACCCTCGAAAAGGAAACTACTTTATTATTTTTATGGAGGTATAATTGACATATAACAGTTATTTAAAGTTTACAACATAGTGATTTGATATGTGTACCCACTGTGAAAAGATCGCCACAGTAAGTCTAGTTAACATGGATCACCACACAGTTACAAATTCTTTTTCTTTGGATGAGAAATTTTAAGATATACTCTCTAGAAACTTTCAAATATAAAATACAGTATTATTAACTATAGTTGCCATCCTGTACATTACATCCCCAGGACTTATTTATTTTATAATTGGAAGTTTCTACATTTTTACCACCTCCCCTAATTTTGCCCATACCCCACCCCCCAACTCTAGCAACCACTAATCTATTCTATTTATGAATTTTTTTTTCAGATTACATGTATAAGTGAGATCATATGGTATTTTTCTTTCTCTGCCTGACTTATTTCACTTAGCATGATGCCCTCAAGGTCCATCCATGTTGTTGCAGTTGGCAGGATTTCCTTACTTTTTATGGCTGAATAGTATTCCATTGTGTGTGTGTGTGTATATATATATATATACCACATCTTCTTTATTCATCCATTGATGGACACATAGGTTGTTTCCATGTCTTGGCTATTGTAAGTAATGCTTCAGTGAACATGGTGGTGAGGATAATCTTTTTGAGTTAGTGTCTTCTTTTCCTTGGAAAAATACCAGAAGTGGAATTGCTGGATCATATGGTAGTTCTATTTTTAATTTTTTCTCCAGTTTTATTGAGATATAATTGGCATACAGCATGTATGAGTTTAAGGTATACATCATAATGATTTGACTTACATACATCATGAAATGATTAGCACAATAAGTACAGTGAACATCAATCATCTCATATAGATACAAAATTAAAGAAATAGAAAAAAATTCCTTGTGATGAGAACTCAGGATTTACCCTATTTAATTTTTTTGAGGAAACCCCATTCTATTTTTCGATAGCAGCTGAACAATTTACATTCCCACCAACAGTGCACCTGGGTTCCCTTTTCTCCACATCCTTGCCAAGGCTTGTTTTTGCTTATGTTTTTGATGCTAGCTATTCTCACAGATGTGGTTTTGATTTGAATTTCCTTGATGATTCATTTTGTTAAGCATCTTTTTCTGTACCTGTTGGTTGCCTGTAGATCTTCTTTGGAAAAATGTCTGTTCAGGTTGTCTGCCCATTTTTTAGTGGGATTGTTGTTTTTTCACTTTGAGTCATATGAGTTATTTATATATTTTGGCTATTAACCTCTTATCAGATATATGATTTACAAATATTTTCTTCCATTCAGTAGGTTAGATTTTCAATTTTTTGATGGCTTCCTCTTCTGTGAAAAGCTTTTCAGTTCGATGTAGTCCCACTTGTTTATATTTGCTTTAGTTGCCTTTGCTTTTGGTGTCAAATTCAAAAAATCATTGCCTAGATGTATGTCAAAGATTTTGCCACTTGTGTATTTTTCTAGTATTTTGGTTTCAGGTCTTATATTCAAGTCTTTAATCCATTTTGAGTTAATTTTTATGTATGATATAAGATAGGGGTCCATTTTTCATTCTCTTGTGTGTGGCTGTTCAGTTTTCCCAGCACCATTTATTGAAAAGACTGTCCTTTCTCCATTGTATATTCCTGGCTCCTTTGTCATAAATTAATTGACCAAATATGTATGGGTTTATTTCTGGGCTTTCTTTTCTGTTCCATTGGTCTATGTGTCTGTTTTTATGTCAATGTCATACTGTTTTGATTACTATATCTTTAATATTGAGATTATGAAATATGATGCCTCCAGCTCTGTTCTTTTTTCTCAATATTGTCTTCGCCATTTGGGTTTTGTTGTGGTTCCATACCAATTTTATGATTGTTTTTCTATTTCTGTGAAAAATATCATTGGAATTTTCACAGGGATTGCACTGAATATGCAGATGACTCTGACTAGAATGGGCATTTTAACAATGTTAATTATTCCAATCCATTATCATGGACTATCTTCCCATTTATTTGTGTCTTCAGTTTCCTTTATTAATGTCCTATAGTTTATAGTGTACAGGTATTTCACCTCTTTGGTTAAGCTTATTTTTAGGTATTTTATTCTTTTTGATACAATTGTAAATAAGGTTGTCTCCTTAATTTCTTATTCTGATAGTTCATTATTAGTGTATAGAAATGCAACTTCTTTTTGTATATGGTTATGTATCCTTTACCCAAATTTATTTATTGTACAGTGTTTTTGGCAGCAGTGGAATCTTTAGCATTTTCTATATATAATATTATGTTATAAGCAGATAAATATAATTTTAATTGTTCCTTTCAGTTTTGAATGCTTTTTATTTCTTTTTCTTTTCTTTTTCTTGTCCATTGGCTCTAACAAATATTACCAATATTATGTTGAATAAAGTGGTGAGAATGGGCATCTTTCTCTTGTTCCTGATCTTGGAGAAAAAACTTTCAGCTTTTCATCACTGAATGTGATATTAGCTGTAAGCTTGTCATACATGGCCTTTATTATGTTGAGGTACACTGTCTTTATACCCTTTTGTTACAGATTTTTAGACATAGATGGATGTGAATTTTTGCAAATGCTTTTTCTGCATTCATATCAATGATTATATGATTTTTACCCTTCATTTTGTTAATATGGTATATCTCGTTGACTGATTTGTGTTATGTTGAACCATCCTTATCCTTGGAATAAATCCTACTTGATCATGCTGTATGATTCATTTAATGTATTGTTGAATTCAGTTTGTTAATATTTTGTTGAGGATTTTTGAATCTATGTTCATCAGGGTTATTGGCCTGTAATTTTCTTTTCTTGTTGTGTTCTTGTCTGGTTTTTGTATCAAGGTAATGCTGGTTTTATAAAAGGAGTTTTGAAGTGTTTCTTCATCTTCTGTTTTTTGGAAGAGTTTGAGAAGGATTTATGTTAACTTTCTTTAAATATTTGGTAGAATTCATCAGTGAAGTCATTGGTCCTAGACTTGTTTGTTGGGAAGTATTTGATTACTGATTTGATTTCTTACTAACTATCAGTCTGTTCATATTTTCTATTTCTTCATGGATTAGTCTTGTAGGTTGTAGTTTCTAGGAATTTTCCATAAATTCTAGGTTGTCCACTTTGTTGGTGTTCAGAGTACTGTCTTATGATCACTTGTATTTCTGTGGTGTCAGTTATAGTGTCTCCTCTTTCATTTATGATTTTATTATTTGAGTCCTCTCTTTTTTTGTTGCTGTTGGGTCTAAATAAGTTTGTTAATTTTGTTATATCTTTTCAAGAAAGCAGTTCTTAGTTTTATTAATCTTTTCTATTATCTTTTTATTTTCTATTTTATTTATTTCTGCTCTGAAATTTGTTATTTTATTTCATCTACTATCTGTAGGCTCAGTTCGTTCTCTTTCTAGTTCCTTGAGGTGTAAAGTTACTTTGTTTATGTGAGATCTTTTGTTTATTGATGTAGGCATTTATCACCATGAATTTCCCTTTTAAAACTGTTTTTGCTACATCCCTTAAGTCTTGTTATGTTGTTATTTCCATTTTCATTTGTCTCAAGATATTTTTTCTCTTTTGATTTCTTCTTTAACCAGTGATTGTTCAGGAGCATTTTGTTTAATCTCCACATATTTGAATTATCCAGTTTTCCTCTTGTAATTGATTTCTAGTTTAATACCATTGTAGTTGGAAAACATGCTTGATATTATTTCAGTCTTTAAAAAGAATTTGAGACTTGTTTGTTTTTTGATATTGAGCTCCATGAGCTGTTTGTATATTTTGGAGATTAATCATTTGTCTGTTGTTTCATTTGCAAATATTTAGTCCCATTCTGAGGGTTGTCATTTCATCTTGTTTATGGTTTCCTTTGCTGTGGAAAAGCTTTTAAGTTTAATTAGGTCCCATTTGTTTATTTTTATTTTTATTTTCATTGCCCTAGGAGGTGGGTCAAAAAAGATCTTTCTGTGATTTATGTCAAAGAGCGTTTTTCCTATGTTTTCCTCTAAGAGTTTTATAGTGTCCAGTCTTACATTTAAGTCTTTAATCTGTTTTGAGTTTATTTTTGTGTATGGTGTTAGGGAGCATTCTAATTTCATTCTTTTACATGTAGCTGTCCAGTTTTCCCAACACAACTAACTGAAGAGGCTGTCTTTTCTCCATTGTATGTTCTTGCCTCCTTTGTCATAAATTAGGTGACTATATGTACATGGGTTTATCTCTGGTCTTTCTATCCTTTGCCATTGATCTATATTTCTGTTTTTGTGCCAGTACCATATTGTCTTGATTACTGTAGCTTTGTAGTATAGTTTGAAGTCAGGGAGCCAAATTCCTTCAGCTTCGTTTTTCTTTCTCAAGATTGCTTTGGATATTCAGGGTCTTTTGTGTTCCCACATGAATTGTAAAATTTTTTGTTCTAATTCTGTGAAGAATGCCATTGGTAATTTGATAGAGATTGCATTGAATCTGTAGGTTGCTTTGGGTAGTATAGTCATTTTCACAATATTGAGTCTTCCAATCCAAGAACATGGTATATTTCTCCATCTGTTTATGTCATCTTTGATTTCTTTCATCAGTGTTTTGTAGTTTTCTGAGTACAAGTCTTTCACCTCCTTATGTAGGGTTTTATGTTTTTCTTTTTTTAATAAATTTATTGATTGATTGATTGATTTTGGAAGCATTGGGTCTTCGTTGCTGTGCATGGGCTTTCTCTAGTTGCGGAGAGTGGGGGCTACTCTTCGTTGAGGTGCTCAGGCTTCTCATCATGGTGGCTTCTCTTGTTGTGGAGCATGGGCTATAGGTGCACAGGCTTCAATAGTTGTGGCACATGGGCTCAGTAGTTGTGGCTCACAGGCTTTGTTGCTCTGCAGCATGTGGGATCTGCCCAGAGCAGGGCTCGAACCTGTGTCCCCTGCATTGGCAGGTGGATTCTTAACCACTGTACCACCAGGGAAGTCTCCCTTAGGTAGGTTTATTCCTAGGTATTTTATTCTTTTTGTTGCAATGTTAAGTGGGATAGTTTCCTTAATTTCTCTTTCTGATTTTTCATTGTTAGTGTATAGGAATGCAAGAGATTTCTGTGCATTTATTTTGTATCCTGCAACCTTACCAAATTCATTGATTAGTTCTAGTAGTTTTCTGGTGGCATCTTTAGGATTTTCTATGTATAGTATCTTATCATCTGCAAACAGTGAAAGTTTTACTTCTTCTTTTCCAATTTGTATTCCTTTAATTTCTTTTTGTTCTCTGATTGCCGTGGCTAGGTCTTCCAAAACTAGTTTGAATAAGAATGGTGAGATTGGACATCCTTGTCTTGTTCCTGATCTTAGTGGAAACACTTTCAGTTGTTTACCATTGAGTATGATGTTTGCTGTGGGTTTGTCATGTATGGCCTTTATTATGTTGAGGTAGGTTCTGTCTATGCCCACTTTCTGGAGAGTTTTTATCATAACTTGGTGTTGAGTTTTGTCAAAAGCTTTTTCTGCATCTATTGAGATGATCATATGTTTTTTTTTAATTTGTTAATATGGTGTATCACACTTGTTGATTTGCATATATTGAAGAATCCTTGCATCCCTGGGATAAATCCCACTTGATCATGGTGTATGATCCTTTTAATATGTTGTTGGATTCTGTTTGCTAGTATTTTGTTCAGGATTTTTACATCTATGTTCATCAGTGATATTGGTCTATAATTTTTTTTGTTTGGTATCTTTTTCTGATTTTGGTATCAGGGTGATGGTAGCTTCGTAGAATGAATTTAGGGGTGTTCCTCCCTCTGCAATATTTTGGAAGAGTTTGAGAAGGATAGTTGTTAGGTTTTTTCTAAATGTTTGATAGAATTTGCCTGTGAAGCCATCTGGTCCTGGACTTCTGTTTGTTGGAAGATTTTTAATTACAGTTTCAATTTCATTACTTGTGATAGGTCTGTTTATACTTTCTAATTCTTCCATGTTCAGTCTTGGAAAATTGTAGCTTTCCAAGAATTTGTCCATTTTTTTGTGACTGTCCATTTTCTTGGCATATAGTTGTTTGTAGTAGTCTCTTATAATCCTTTGTAGTTTTGTGGTGTCAGTTGTGATTTCTCCTTTTTCATTTCTCATTTTATTGATTTGCGACCTCTCCCTTTTTCTCCTGGTGAGTCTGGCCAAGGGTTCAATTGTGTTTATCTTCTCAAAGAACCAGCTTTAGTTTTATTGATCTTTGCTGATGTTTTCTTCATTTCTATTTCATTTATTTCTGCTCTGATCTTTATGATTTCTTTCCTTCTACTGTCCTGGGTTTTCTTTGTTCTTCTTTCTCTAGTTGCTTTAGGTGTAGGGTAGATTGTTTATTTGAGATTTTTCTTGTTTCTTGAGGTGAAATTGAATTGCTATAAACTTCCCTCTCAGAACTGCTTTTGCTGCATTTCAGAGGTTTTAGGGGACATGTTTTCATTTTCATTTGTTTCTGTGTATTTTTTAATTTCTTCTTTGATTTTTCAGTGATATCTTGGTGATTTCATACTGCACTGTTTAGCCTCCATGTATTTGTGTTTTTTGTAGTCTTTTTCCTGTAATTGATTTCCAGTCTCATAGCATTGTGGTCAGAAAAGATGCTTGATACAATTTCAATTTTCTTAAATTTTCTGAGGCTTGATTTGTGACCCAAGATATGATCTATTCTGGAGAATGTTCCATTTGCACTTGAGAAGAAAGTGTGTTCTGCCACTTTTGGGTGGAATGTTCTACAAATAATAATTAAACCTATCTAGTTTATTGTGTCATTTAAACCTTGTGTTTCCATATTTATTTTCTCTTTGGATGATCTGTCCATTGGTGTAAGTGGGGTGTTAAAGTCCCCTACTATTATTGTATTACTGTCGATTTCCCCTTTCATGGTTGTTAGCATTTGCCTTATGTATTGTGGTGCTCCTTTGTTGGGTACATAAACATTTATAATTGTTATATCTTTTTCTTGGATTGATCTCTTGATCATTAGGTAATGTCCTTCCTTATCTCTTGTAACAGTCTTTATTTTAAAGACTATGTTATCTGATATGAGTATTGCTACTCCAGCTTTCTTTTTATTTCCCTTTGCATGGAATATCTATTTCCATCCCTTCATTTTCAGTCAGTATGTGTCCCTCGTTCTGAAGTGGGTCTCTTGAAGACAGTATATATATGGGTCTTGTTTTTGTATCCATTCAGCCAGTCTGTATCTTTTGGTTGGGACATTTAATCCATTTACATTCAAGGTTATTATCAATATGTATGTTCCTATTACCATTTTCTTAATTGTTTTGGGTTTGTTTTTGTGGGTCTTTTTCTTCTCTTGTGTTTCCCATCTAGAAAAGTTTCTTTAGCATTTGTTGTAAAGCTGGTTTGGTGGTGCTGAATTCTATTAGCTTTTTCTTGTCTGAAAAGCTTTTGACTTCTCCATTGAATCTGAATGAGATCCTTGCTGGGTGGAGTAATCTTGGTTGTAGGTTTTTCTCTTTCATCACTTTAAGTATATCCTGCCACTCCCTCTGGCCTGCAGAGTTTCTGCTGAAAAATCAGCTGATAACCTTATGGGGACTCCTTTGTATGTTATTTTTTGTTTTTCCCTTGCTGCTTTTAATATTTTTTTCTTTGAATTTAATTTTTGTTAGATTGATTAATATGTGTCTTGGTGTGTTTGTCCTAGGGTGTATCCTTTATGGGACTCTGTGCTTCCTGGACTTGGGTGACTATTTCCTTTCCCATATTAGGGAAGTTTTCCACCATAATCTCTTCAAATATTTTCTCAGTCCCTTTGTTTTTCTCTTCTTCTTCTGGGACCCCTATAATTCAAATGTTGGTGCGTTTAGTGTTGCCCCAGAGGTCTCTGAGATTATCTTCAATTCTTTTCATTCTTTTTTCATTATTCTGCTCCTTGGCAGTTATTTCCACCATTTTGTCTTCCAGCTCACTTATTTGTTCTTCTGCCTTGGTTATTCATTCCTTCCATTGTATTTTTCATTTCAGTTATTGTGTTGCTCATCTCTGTTTGTTTGTTCTTTAGTTCTTCTAGATCTTTGTTAAACATTTCTTGTGTTTTCTCAATCCGTGCCTCCATTCTATTTCTGAGATTCTGGATCATCTTTACTATCATTACTTTGAACTCTTTTTCAGGTAGATTCCCTATTTTCTCTTCATTTATTGGTCCTGTAAGTTTTTACCTTGCTCCTTCATCTGTGACATATTTTTTTGCCATCTCATTTTTTTTTCTTTATGGGTGGGATTGTGTTCCTGTCTTAGTGGTTGTTTGGCCTGAGGCTTCCAACAGTGGAGTTTGTAGGCTGTTGAGTAGAGCTGCGTCTTGGTGCATAGATGAGGACCTCTGGGAGACCTCACTCCAATGAATATTCCCTGGGGTCTGCGGTTCTCTGTTAGTCCAGTGGTTTGGACTCAGAGCTCCCATCACAGGAGCTTCAGCCCAACCCCTGGCTCGTGAACCAAGATCCTTTTAGAGAAATGGTATGCATCCAAATTTTAAGCCTCTCTGTCCAGAAGTTCCTTAACTTCAGACAGGTTCTTTAATCTGGAGAGCCACTTGCCAGGCGCTTCCCAGAACCCCTCTCTGTGACCGCCAAACTTCTTTTTCCTCCAGACCCTTTAAACTGCCTCTAGGTATTTTTCTGATTTCCTCTTTCTATTGGTTGTTTAGTAGGATATTGTTTAGCCTCTATGTGTTTGTGTTTTTTTACAGTTTTTTTCTTCTGGTTGATTTCTAATCTCATAGTGCTGTGGTCAGAAAAGATGCTTGATATGATTTCAATTTTTTAAAATTTCCTGAGGCTCACTTTGTGGCCCAGTGATCAATCCTGGAGAATGTTTCATGTGCACTTGAGAGGAATGTGTATTCTTCTGCTTTTGGATAGGATGCTCTGTAAATATCAGTTAAGTCCACCTGGTCTAATGTGTCATTTAAGGCCTGTGTTTCCTTATTGATTTTCTGTCTGAATGATCTGTCCACTGATGAAATTGGGGTGTTAAAGTCCCCCACTAATATTGTGTTCCTGTCGATTTCTTTATGGCTGTTAATATTTGTCTTATATATTGAGGTACTCTTATTTGGGTGCATATATATTTACAATTGTTGTATCTTCTTCTTGGATTGTTCCCTTGATCATTATGTAATGTCTTTCTTTGTCTCTTGTAAAGTCTTTATTTTAAAGTGTATTTTGTCTGATATGAGTATTGTGACTCCAGCTTTCTTTTGATTTTCATTTGCATGGAACACTTTTTCCATCCCCTAATTTTCAGTCTGTATGTGTCCCTAGATCTGAAGTGGGTCTCTTGTAGACAGAAGATATATGGGTCTTGTTTGTGTATCCATTCAGCCAGTCTCTGTCTTTTGGATGGAGCAATTAATCTGTTTACATTTAAAGTAATTACTGATATATATGTATTTATTGCCATTTTGTTAATTGTTTTGTGTTTGTTTTTGTTAGTCTTTTTTCTTCCCTTCCTCTTTTGTTCTCTTCTCTTGTGATTTGATGGCTAACTTTAGTGTTGTGTTTGGGATGCTTTTTCTGCTTTATGTGTGTATCTACTGTAGATTTTCAGTTTGCAGTTACCATGAGGTTTTGATATAGCAGTCTATATATAAGTAAGATTGTTTTAAGTTGCTTGTCTTTTCATTTCAAATGTCTTTCCAATATCCTGCATTTGTGCTCTCCTCTTCTCACAGTTGCTGGTTTTGATACCATATTTTGTACGGATGATTTCCTACATTTACTGTTTTTTTGCCTTTACCAATGAGCTTTTCCATTAGTAATTTTCCCGTTTTTAGTTGTGGCTTATTCTTTTCTGCTTAGAAAAGTTCCTTTAGCATTTGTTGCAAAGCTCATCTGGTGGTGCTGAATTCTCTTAGCTTTTTCTTCTCTGTAAAGCTTTTGATTTCTCCATTGAATCTGAATTAAAGCCTTGCTCAGTAGAGTATTCTTGGTTGTAGGTTTTTCCCTTTCATCACTTTAATATATTGTGCCACTCCCTTCTCGCCTGCAGAGTTTCTGCTGAGAAATCAGCTGTTAACCTTATGGGAGTTCCCTTGTATGTTATTTGTTGCTTTTCCCTTGTTGCTTTTAGTATTTTTTCTTTATCTTTAATTTTTGTCAATTTGATTACTGTGTCTCGGCGTATTTCTCCTTGGGTTTATCCTGCCTGGGACTCTCTGTGATTCCTGGACTTGGGTGGCTATTTCCTTTCCCATGTTAAGGAAGTTTTCAACTATAATCTCTTCAAATATTTTCTCGGGTCCTTTCTCTCTCTCTTCTCCTTCTGGGACCCCTATAATACAAATGTTGGTGCATTTAATGTTGTCCCAGAGATCTCTTTGGCAGTCTTCATTTCTTCTCATTCTTTTTTCTTTTTTCTGTTCTGCAGCAGTGATTTCCACCATTCTGTCTTCCAAGTCACTTATTCGTTCTTCTGCCTCAGTTATTCTGCTATTGATTCCTTCTAGTCTATTTTTCACTTCAGTTATTGTATTGTTCATCTCTGTTTGTTTGTTCTTAATTCTTCTAAGTCTTTGTTAAACATTTCTTGAACCTTCTCAATCCTTGCCTCCATTCTTTTTCCAGCATCTTGTATCATCTTCACTATCAGTATTCTGAATTCTTTTTCCAGCAGATTGCCTATCTCCACTTCTCTTAGTTGTTTTTCTGGGGTTTTATCTTGTTCCTTCATCTGGGAGGTATTCCTCTGCCTTCTCATTTTGTCTAACTTTCTGTGATGGTGGTTTCTGTTCCACATGCTGCAGGATTGTAGTTCTTGCTTCTGTCTGTCCTCTGGTGGTTGAGGGTGTGTAAGAGGTTGTGCAGGTTTCCTGATAAAGGGACTCCACTGGTGAGTGGAGCTTGGTCTTGTCCCTCTGGTGGGCAGGGCCATGCTGAAGAAAACTTTAAGCAGCCTGTCTGCTGATGGGTGGGGCTGTGTTCCTGCCCTGTTTGTTGTTTGGCCTGGGGCACCCAACACTTTTGGATGAGGCTAATGGCAGCCTCTGGGAGGGCTTACACTAAATGAATACTCCCCAGAACTGCCACTGCCAGTGTCTTTGTCCCCACAGTGAGCCACAGCCACCCCCCGCCTCTGCAGGATACCCTCCAATATTAGCAGGTAGGTCTGGCCCTGTCTTTTATGAGGTCACTGCTTTTTTTCCCCTGGGTTCTGGTCCACACAGAACCTTCTGTGCCCCCTTCAAGAGTGGAGTCTCTGTTTCCTCCAGTCCCATGGATTTTCTGTGATCAAAACCCACAGGCTTTCAAAGCCAGATTCTCTGGGGGCTCCTCCTCCCATTGCTGGACCCCCAGGCTGGGAAGACTGACATGGGGCTCAGGACTTTCACTCCTGTGAGAGGGCCTCTGTGGCACAATTGCTCTCCAGTCCATGGGTCACCCACCTGGCTGGTATGATATTTGATCTTATCGTGATTGTGCCCCTCCTAATGTCTCATTGTGGCTTCTTCTTTGTCTTAGGCTTTAGGGTATCTTTTTTGGTAGGTTCTAGCATTTTTCTGTCCATGGTTGTTCAGCAATTAGTTGTGATTTTGGTGTTTCCGTAGGAAGGGATGAGTCCACATTCTTCTACTTCACCATCTTGAGCTCAAGATAAAAGCTCTACATTTTTATTTCCCTCCCCCATTTTGTTTTCGATGTCACATCTTCTTCTTATCTTGTGTATCTATTAACAAGTTACTGTAGTTGTTATTTTTACTACTTTTGTCTTTTAACTTTCATACTAGTATTATAAGTGATTAACGACCCTTACAACATTAGATTATTCTAAAGTTTACATATTTACCTTTACCAGTGAGATTTATACTTTCACATATTTTCCTGTTACTAACTACTGTTATTCTGTTTTGTCTTAAAGAAGTTCTTTAAACATTTCTTTTAAAGCCAGTCTAGTGGTGAAAAACTCCTTTAGTTTTTGCCTTTCTGGAAAACTCTTTATCTCTTCTTCTAATCTGAAGAACAAATTTGCCAGGTAGAGTATTGTTGGTTGGTAGTTTTTCTTTTTCTTCCTGCAATTTGAATATATTTTGCCACTCCTTTCTGGACTGCAAAGTTTATGCTGAAAAACCTGCTGAGAGTCTTATGAGGGTTCCCTTATACTTAACAAGTTGTTTTTCTCTTGCTGCTTTTAAGACTGTCTCCTTGTTTTTAACTTTTGGTAAGTTAATTATAATGTGTCCTGGTGAGAGTCTCTTTGGATTCATCTTATTTGGAACTTTATTGTCTTCTTGGATCTGGAGGTATGTTTCCTTCCCCACGTTAGGGAATTTATTGGCCATAATTTCAAACCAATTTTCTGCCCTTTTTTCTTCTTCTTTTCATTTTTGGACCCCTATAATGTAAATAATGGTCCACTTGATATTGTCCCATAAGTCCCTTATGCTATTTTCACTCTTTTTCATTCCTTTATCTTTTTTGCTACTCTCATTTGATGAATTCCTTTGCCTTATTTTGAGTCTTCTGATCACTTATTCAGCTTAATCTGGTCTCTGTTGAACCTTTCTATTATATTTTTCGGTTCAGTTATTGTATTCTTCAGCTCTGATTTCTGTTTGGCATTTTCTTATATTTTCTGTTCCTTTGTTGAAATTCTCACTTAGCTCATATGCTGATCTCCTGACCTCAGCAAGCAGTTTTATGACTGTTATTTTGTAAGGTATACGCTAAATTGCTTATCTGCATTTCATTAAGGTCTTCTTCTGAGGCTTTATCTTTTTCTTTCGTCTGGAAAATATTCTTCCGTTTCTTCATTTTCCTTGACACTCTTTGTTGGTTTTTATGCATTAGAGAAAACAGCTACCTCTCCTAGTCTTGAAGGAGTGGCCACATGCAGGGGATGATCACTATGTTTTGACCTCACCCTAGGTCTTTGTTGTCTCTCAAACCTTTGTGATTGTCCAAGCAACCTAGTTCATTTTTAGTGGCTCCCAGTTGAGGGTGTGCCAAAACCACCAGGTTCCTAAAGGGGAAGATCTCAGTCAAAACATAGATTTAGTCTGATTGGAAGCTGGACCCTCAGCAAACAGCTTTTAAAGTACACAAATATACCTCTTCCATGAGAAAACTTTCAGATGGGAATTTCTTTCTGCTCCCTCTGCTCTGAGACCTGATGTGATAGCCAGTTGAGAACTGTTTCTTTGTTTGCTACCATCCCATTGAACCTGTGAAAATAAGCACTGCTGACCACCAGAGCCAGGCTGTCAAGGGATGTGTCCTTTGGGCAGCAGCCTCAAAAGTCAGGGTGCCAGATGTCTGCACAAACTCTTTTCTGGGAGATACCAATGTCAACTGAAAAGAATGCACAACCTAAAAATTGAGAATTATGTTTTATTCAGGAGGCATACTGAGGACTTAAGCCCAGGGGACAGCCTCTCAGATAGCTCTGAGGAACTGTTCCTTAGAGGTAAAGGAAGAGCCAGGATATATAGGGGTTTTTGCAAAAACAAACAACAAACAAACAGACTGTCAGAACATCAAAGGATTACTGTTAACTAAAGAAAAAACAGACATCTCAAGTTAATAATATAGCACTTTTCTATGTGTGGGAAGATGCAAGTATCTGGGCTCATTGAAATCATTCCTTTGATATGCACCTTAACTGTTCTAGGTCCAGTATCCTGTTTTCTCCATCCTGAATCCCTCAGGGTGCACCTGTGGGTGCAGGGGGTTGGGGAGGCTGCAGTAGCTGATGGCTTGATGGCTGCAACATCCTTTGTTTACTGATTTAACAAGTGACATTCTTTGTGACAACCTAGAATAAGACAGAGGGAAAGGGCAAAGATGGCACCTGCTGGTCTCTGTGGTCTTTGAAAATTATTTCAGTCTGTCTCTAAATGTGTGTCAAATAAGAAGCCTGTTCCTGAGGCTGAAGATTTAAGATAAGCAAATAAGCCTCTCTCACAGAAACATTCGGGGTATGTTTCAGTCTGCTACCTCTGTGCTGTGCCCTGGGGGAATAACTGGTTAAGAATTCTTTCTCCATTTGTTATAGTGCTATAGAACCTACAGATGTAAGACCCATTGGCTACCGGAGCAAGGCAAACAAGGGGTGGAAACCACAAAAACTGGGGCACAGATGTGTGTACAGGCTCATCTCTGGGAACAAGGCAGAGAGAGAGCATGAAGATAATGCCTAGACTCTGAGGTCTCTGGAGAGGATTACAGTCTGCTCTTAGATATGAGTTTAATTAGAAGCCTTCTGTTCAGGCCACATCTATGAAGTTAAACTAATAGGCTTCTTTCACAGAAAGATTGGGTATGTCAGTGGGCTACTTCTGCTCTAGGCCCTGGGGAGTAGTCTTGTGGAGCTTGTGCAAACACTTTGAGAACTGTTTCTCAGTTTCCTATAGTCTTGTGGATCTCATGGACAAAGGCTTCACTGGCTTTCAAATCTTGATGTTTGGGAGGCTCATCTCTCAGTTGCAGGTCTTAGAAGTTCAGGAACCAAATATAAGGTTCGAACCATTAGCTCTTCATGGAGAAACTTGTAGTAAGTTCCTTCCTGATTGTGGGTTGCTGCACCTGGAGTGGGGGTTATGATGTTTTAGCATAATCTGAGATTGAGTCTGTCCTACCTGTCCTACCTACTTCAATGTGGGTTTTTTCTAATTTGGCCAATGTGTGGGAGGCTCTTGGCTAGTTGAGGTTTTTTTTTGGGGGGTGGTTCTTTTAGAAGAAATTGTTCTGTGTGTAGCTGTAGATTAAGTGTGTCCATGGGAGAATGTGAGTTCAGGATCCCTCTACATTGCCATCTTTAACTGCAACTTATTTAATTTTAAAATAGTAGAGGAATACAGTTTAAATATGATAGTTTAAAATGGGAGGATAATCACTAGAGAAATGCAGACACATGGAAGAACTTCAGAATGCAAAAGGGTGGGGATGTCACACTAGGAAACCTGATCAAGGTGGGAAAAAATGAGAACACTTCTACATAAACAATAAATGTAAAATGTAAGGAATGAATGAATCCTGCTTAGCAATATATTAAATTTTATTAGAGGGCTGGTGTTTCTTATCAAGATTAGAGGAATATCAAATTGAGGAGACGAATATCTCTACATATTTTTCAAGAAACATGTAGAACATAATAATAAAGGTTGAAAATAAAAAGATAGCAAAAGATATATATATAAAGAAAATATATAGTATTAGGGACAGTATAAATGCAATAAATGCCCATTTAGAGAAGAGAAGAAGAGAATATAGAAAGTTATTGATCCATACCAGTAATGAAATCCTGCTGAGCAGGCATTGTGAAGGCTTGCTGAACCTACAGAATGGGGGAAATTCCTTGAATAATTCAGTTTTTTTTTCTATTTGGGCTGCTCTTTTTCTGTTTTTCTCTCTCAAAAGATCTGAAGTTGGCATTGTAGTATATGTCTACCTTGGGGTCTATGTAGCTTTCTCAGCTTGTGGGTTCCTGGTACAAGTTTGAAACTTGAATGTTTTAAGGATTGAGCATACAATACTTTTTTTTTATATATACAACAGGTTCTTATTAGTCATCCATTTTATACACATCAGTGTATACATGTCAATCCCAATCTCCCAATTCATCACACCACCACCCCCACCCCCTGCTGCTTTCCCCTTTTGGTGTCCATACGTTTGTTCTCTACATCTGTGTCTAAATTTCTGCCCTGCAAACCGGTTCATCTGTACCATTTTTCTAGGTTACACATATATGCGTTAATATACAATATTTGTTTTTCTCTTTCTGACTTACTTCACTCTATATGACAGTCTCTAGATGCATCCACATCCCTACAAATGACCCAATTTCGTTACTTTTTATGGCTGACTAATATTCCATTGTATATATGTACCACAACTTCTTTATCCATTCGTTTGTTGATGGGCATTTAGGTTGCTTCCATGACCTGGCTATTGTAAATAGTGCTGCAATGAACACTGGGGTGCATGTGTCTTTTTGAGTGATGGTTTTCTCAGGGCATATGCCTAGTAGTAAGATTGCTGGGTCATATGGTAGTTCTCTTTTTAGTTTCATAAGGAACCTCCATACTGTTCTCCATAGTGGCTATATCAATTTACATTCCCAACAACAGTACAAGAGAGTTCCCTTTTCTCCACACCCTCTCCAGCATTTGTTGTTTGTAGATTTTCTGATGATGCCCATTCTAACTGGTGTGAGGTGATACCTCATTGTAGCTTTGATTTGCATTTCTCTAATAATCAGTGATGTTGAACAGCTTTTCATGTGCTTCTTGGCCATCTGTATGTCTTCTTTGGAGAAATGTCTATTTAGGTCTTCTGCCCATTTTTGGATTGGGTTGTTTGTTTTTTTAATATTGAGTTGCATGAGCTGTTTGTATATTTTGGAGATTAATCCTTTGTCCATTGATTCGTTTGCAAATATTTTCTCCCATTCTGATGGTTGTCTTTTCGTCTTGTTTGTAGTTTCCTTTGCTTTGCAAAAGCTTTGAAGTTTCATTAGGTCCCATTTGTTTATTTTTGTTTTTATTTCCATTACTCTAGGAGGTGGATCAAGATCTTGCTGTGATTTATGTCAAAGTTTGTTCTTCCTATGTTTTCCTATAAGAGTTTTATAGTGTCCAGTCTTACATTTAGGTCTCAAATCCATTTTGAGTTTATTTTTGTGTATGGTGTTAGGGAGTGTTCTAATTTCATTCTTTTACATGTAGCTGTCCAGTTTTCCCAGCACCACTTATTGAAGAGACTGTCTTTTCTTCATTGTATATCCTTGCCTCCTTTGTCATAGATTAATTGACCATAGGTGGGTGGGTTTATCTCTGGGCTTTCTATCCTGTTCCATTGATCTATATTTCTGTTTTTGTGTCAGTACCATGTTGTCTTGATTACTGTAGCTTCATAGTATAGTCTGAAGTCAGGGAGTCTGATTTCTCCAGCTCCATTTTTTTCCCTCAAGACCTCTTTGGCTATTCGGGGTTTTTTGTGTCTCCATACAAATTTTAAGATTTTTTGTTCTAGTTCTTTAAAAAATGCCATTGGTAATTTGATAAGGATTGCCTTGAATCTGTAGATTGCTTTGGGTAGTAGAGTCATTTTCACAATATTGATTCTTCCAATCCAAGAACATGGTATATCTCTCCATCTGTTGGTATCATCTTTAATTTCTTTCAACAGTGTCTTATAGTTTTCTGCATACAGGTCTTTTGTCTCCCTAGGTAGGTTTATTCCTAGGTATTTTATTCCTTTTGTTGCAATGGTAAATGGGAGTGTTTCCTTAATTTCTCTTTCAGATTTTTCATCATTAGTGTATAGGAATGCAAGAGATTTCTGTGCATTAATTTTGTATCCTGCAACTTTACCAAATTCATTGATTAGCTCTAGTAGTTTTCTGGTGGCATCTTTAGGATTCTCTATGTATAGTATCATGTCATCTGCAAACAGTGACAGTTTTACTTCCTCTTTTCCAATTTGTATTCCTTTTTATTTCTTTTTCTTCTCTGATTGCCGTGGCTAGGACTTCCAAAACTATATTGAATAGTGGTGAGAGTGGACATCCTTGTCTTGTTCCTGATCTTAGAGGAAATGCTTTCAGTTTTTCACAGTTGAGAATGATGTTTGCTGTGGGTTTGTTTTCTGATTTGGATTCCTTTTCTTTCTTTTTCCTCTCTGATTGCTGTGGCTGAAACTTCCAAAACTATGTTGAATAATAGTGGTGAGAGTGGGCAACCTTGTCTTGTTCCTGATCTTAGAAGAAATGGTTTCAGTTTTTCACCATTGAGAACAATGTTGGCTGTGAGTTTGTCATATATGGCCTTTATTATGTTGAGGTAGGTTCCCTCTAGGCCCACTTTCTGGAGAGTTTTTATCATAAATGGGTATTGAATTTTGTCAAAAGCTTTTTCTGCATCTATTGAGATGATCATATGGTTTTTATTCTTCCATTTGTTAATATGGTGTATCACATTGTTTCATTTGCATATATTAAAGAATTCTTGCATCCCTGGGATAAATCCCACTTGATCATGGTGCATGATACTTTTAATGTGTTGTTGGATTCTGTTTGCTAGTATTTTTTGAGGATTTTTGCGTCTATATTCATCAGTGATACTGGTCTGTAATTTTGTTTTTTTTGTAGTATCTTTGTCTGGTTTTGGTATCAGGGTGATGGTGGCCTCATAGAATGAGTTTGGGAGTGTTCCTTCCTCTGCAGTTTTTTGGAAGAGTTTGAGACGGATGTGTATTAGCTCTTCTCTAAATGTTTGATAGAATTCACCTGTGAAGCCATCTGGTCCTGGGCTTTTGTTTGTTGGAAGATTTTTAATCACCGTTTCAATTTCATTACTTGTGATTGGTCAGTTCATATATTCTGTTTCTTCCTGGTTCAGTCGTGGAAGGTTATACCTTTCTAAGAATTTGTCCATTTCTTCCAGGTTGTCCATTTTATTGGCATAGAGTTGCTTGTAGTAGTCTCTTAGGATGCTTTGTATTTCTGCGGTGTCTGTTGTAACTTCTCCTTTTTCATTTCTAATTTTATTGATTTGAGTCCTCTCCCTCTTTTTCTTGATGAATCTGGCTAATGGTTTGTCAAATTTATCTTCTCAAAGAACCACATTTTAGTTTTATTGATCTTTGCTATTGTTTTCTTTGTTTCTATTTCATTTATTTCTCCTCTGATCTTTATGATTTCTTTCCTTCTGCTAACTTTGGTTTTGTTTGTTCTTCTTTCTCTAGTTCCTTTAGGTGTAAGGTTAGATTGTTTATTTGAGATCTTTCTTGTTTCTTGAGGTAGGCTTGTATAGCTATAAGCTTCCCCCTTAGAACTGCTTTTTCTTCATCCCATGGGGTTTTGGGTCGTCGTGTTTTCATTGTCATTTGTCTCTAGGTATGTTTTGATTTCCTCTTTGAGTTCTTCAGTGATCTCTTGGCTATTTAGTAGTGTATTGTTTAGCCTCCATGTGTTTGTGTTTTTTACGGTTTTTCCCCTGTAATTCATTTCTAATCTCGTAGCGTTTTGGTCAGAAAAGATGCTTGATATGATTTCAATTTTCTTAAATTTACTGAGGCTTGATTTGTGACCCAAGATGTGATCTATCCTGGAGAATGCTCTGTGCACACTTGAGAAGAAAGTGTAATCTGCTGTTTTGGGATAGAATGTCCTATAAATATCAATTAAATCCATCTGTTCTATTGTGTCATGTAAAGCTTGTGTTTCCTTATTAATTTTCTCTTTGGATTATGTGTCCATTGGTGTAAGTGAGGTGTTAAAGTCCCCCACTATTATTCTGTTACTGTCGATTTCATCTTTCATAGCTGTTAGCAGTTGCCTTATCTTCTTCTTGGATGGATCCCTTGATCTTTATGTAGTGTCCTTCCTTGTCTCTTGTAACATTATTTATTTTAAAGTCTATTTTGTCTGATATGAGTATTGCTACTCCTGCTTTCTTTTGATTTCCATTTGCAGGGAATATCTTTTTCCATCCTCTCAGTTTCAGTCTGAATGTGTCCCTAGGTCTGAAGTGGGTCTCTTGTAGACAGCATAAATATGGTTCTTGTTTTTGTATCCATTCAGCGAGCCTGTGTCTTTTGGTTCGAGCATTTAATCCATTCCCGTTTAAGGTAATTATCAATATGTAAGTTCCTATTACCATTTTCTTAATTGTTTTGGGTTTGTTTTTGTAGGTCCTTTTCTTCTCTTGTGTTTTCCACTTAGAGAAGTTCCTTTAGCATTTGTTGTAGAGCTGGTTTGGTGTTGCTGAATTCTCTTAGCTTTTGCTTGTCTGTAAAGCTTTTGATTTCCCCATCAAATCTGAATGAGGTCCTTGCCGGGTAGAGTAATCTTGGTTGTAGGTTCTTCCCTTTCATCACTTTAAATATATGATGCCACTCCCTTCTGGCTTGTAGAGTTTCTGCTGAGAAATCAGCTGTTAACCTTATGGGAGCTCCCTTGTATGTTATTTGTCCTTTTTCCCTTGCTGCTTTCAATACCTTGTCTTTAATCTTTGCCACTTTGACTACTATGTGTCTCCGTGTGTTTCTCCTTGGGTTTTTCCTGTATGGGACTCTCTACACTTCCTGGACCTGGGTGGCTATTTCCTTTCCCATGTTAGGGAAGTTTTCAACTATAATCTCTTCAAATATTTTCTCTGGTCCTTTCTCTCTCTCTTCTCCTTCTGGGACCCCTATAATGCGAATGCTGTTGAGTTTATTGTTGTCTCAGAGGTCCCTTAGGCTGTCCTCATTTCTTTTCATTCTTTTTTCTTTATTCCGTTCCTCAGCAGTGAATTCCACCATTCTGTCTTCCAGGTCACTTATCCCTTCTTCTACCTCAGTTATTCTGCTTTTGATTCCTTCTAGCATATTTTTCATTTCAGTTATTGTATTGTTCATTTCTGTTTGTTTGTTCTTTAATTCTTCTAGATCTTTGTTAAGCATTTCTTGCATCTTCTTGATCTTTGCCTCCATTCTTTTTCCGAACTCATGGATCATCTTCACTATCATTATTCTGAATTCTTTTCCTGGAAGGTTGCCTATCTCCACTTCATTTTGTTGTTTTTCTGGGGTTTTATCTTGTTCCTTCATCCGGTACATAACCCTCTGCCTTTTCATCTTGTCTATCTTTCTGTGAATATGGTTTTTGTTCCCCAGGCTGCAGGATTGTAGTTCTTCTTGCTTCTGCTGTCTGCCCTCTGAACATACAATACTTTTTAAATGGTTGAATAATGGGGTTGGAGAAGAGGCTCTGCTCTATAAAGTTATTCAGGACCCCTAGCTGGTAGGGACTCTGCTGTCTTTTAACTGGTAGCTTTCCATGTTTGCACTGTATGTTGATATCAGAGGGAAAAGGAAGTGGAGGATTATGCAGAAAATTTTTATAGACCAAGACTGGTAGTGATCTGCACCGTATTTGCCAATGACCAGAACTTAAATCACTTGTTCAAACCAGCTGCAAGGGAGGCTAGGAAATGTAGTTTAGCTGTATGCCTAAGAGGAAGGGGAAACAGGTTTGATTGAGCAGCCAGACAGTTTCTCTTTTATACTACCTATCTATCTAAAAAACTATATCCCACCAACAGAGAATATTTATTTTCTATGAATCCGTGGTACATTTATAAACATAATTCATATATAATAATAAGCCATAAAGAAACTCTAAGATATTTATCTATGGAGAGATTCATAGCCACATTCTCTAGTAAAAAATCATTAAAGTTGTAATCAACAGCAACAACGAAAGTGTTTAACCTCCCTTACCTTCTTGGAAATTAAGAAACGCTGTGGGTTTAACAAAGAAAAAGAAAAAAAAAGAAAAAAATCGAAAGAAAATGCAAATTACATAGAAATTGATGAAAATCAAAGCCAGTGGTGTGTTATACAGAAAATTTATACCTCTAAGAGCTTTTATTATTTAGAAAACCTGAAAGTAAATGAACTGATATCCAACTTAAGAAATTAGAAAGAGAATAGCAGAATAGATTTTCAAATTGCTTTAATATCTTTGTCTTTTTTCAACTACATTTGCTAAGGTTACCTGAAGCCTTTCCTTTTTTCAATAATTTATTTCTTGGTAAATGTCTATTCTGTTGCTTGCTGTTTCTACACCAATTTAAATTTTATTTCATTTTATTGTTCATCACAGGCAAATTTTTCTTTGTGATTTTAAAATCATCTTAGTGGAATTAAAGTAATATGAAAGAAGAATGCTATAAGATAAATTGGTGTGGTTAAAAAGGAACTATAAGTAGGTATTATTTTATATACTTTGGAGTTGTTAAAATTTTGTTTTTCTTCTAGATTCTGATGGAAGAAGGAGGAATGTGTTCTTTAAAAGGCAGGATAACATCTACTAAGAAAACCGGTCAGTATAACTATAAGTGAATTTTATTCTTTTAAAAAACAACATTTTAACAGAAATTAGTTAAATTTTAAGGTTTTTTTAGAGTTTTGCAAGCAAATATATTTTATAAGTATCTTAGAATATATTAATAATGCAATTGGCTCTTTAAAATTAATTTTATCTTCTATAAAATGTTATACATGATGAATATATATAATATATATGTACAACTTACTGAATAATAAACAGATACCTTTGTACTTAGTTTGTATAGTAGTTTAACAAATAATACATAATTAGTACTTTTGAATATCTTCCCAATTCCATTGCCTATCCTGCCCCCTAGTGGTAACTCTTTTCCTGAATTTGTTTTTTGTGATAACACATATAGACTTTTCCAATCGCTTGATTTTGAGCTTTCTGCCACAAATTGAGTCAAACTCTATACATTTTTCTGCAACTTACTTTTTGTTCACCCAGTAATATGTTTTGAGGTTCAATCACCCTGACACTTGTGACTCTAATACAGTTCATCATTTGTTTTCTCCTATATAGCCTTCTATTGTGTGAATGTAGCACAATCTATGTATGCATCTTCTGACAAAGATTATTTGAGTTGTTTGTAATATTTTGCTATGATAAACAATGCTACTTTGACAATTTTTGACATTTCTCCTGGCACACATGTATAAAAGTTTCTTCTAGGATATAATTCTAGAAGTAGAATTGGCTAGTTCATATGATATGCACTCTTCTAACTCTTCTTCTAATGCAAAATTGTTTTCCAAAGTAGATGTGCCAGTTTAAACTCCCACTAGCAATAGGTAAAGAGTCTTAGCTGTTACATATTCTCCTTAACACTGGGTCAGCTTTTTATCATTGTTGGCAATGTGATATCTCATTGCAATTTCAATTTATATTTCCCATTATTGATTAGGCTCATTGGCCACCCATATTTCATCTGTGAAATGTCTTTCATGTCTATTGTCCATGTTTCTTTTAGGAAGTTTGGCTTTCTTTATGGGATGTGTCTTTTGTATATGTATGTCCTTTATACCTTTTATATATCCTAGATTCAAATTGCTTGTAGACTCCTGTGTAGCAGATATTTCATATTTGAGTAGCAGATATTTCATATTTGAGTGGTCTTTTTATTCTATATTTTCTTTTTATTGACAGTACTTTCTGGCACTTTTTAGATATTTTGTGATAGAATGATTCTTCAGCATATCTAGTCTGTTGGGATACCTAGAAATCTTTATGGACTTTTTCCATTTTTACTTAATTTAATTTTTTTAATATGTAAAGCATCAATTTGGTTTCTATCCCTCTCCTGTCTGCCCTATTTCCTTCTGCCTCATATGAGTAGCTGTTTTTTGTTGGTTTACTGTTTATCATTCCAGTGGACTTTTTTTCTAAATAAAGCCTGATGTGTATAAATGCACATATATGTGTGTCTTAGTTCCCTGCCCTTTTCACTCTAAATGTAATGTAGGATATTTTATTTAATACAGTATATTTTATAGATTAATTAAATGGATTTATTTAATAAATTTTCTGTAGATTTCCTCATATTAGTAGTGGACATTTATTCATCCTTTATTTATGCCCATTTAGTAATTCATTACGTGTATGATCTATAGTTTACTCAGTCAGTGCCCTGTTGGTGGACATTTAGGTTGTTTCAAGTATCTCTTTCTTACAAACAATGTGCAGTGAACAACTTTGAGCACATATTTCTTAATTGTGGAGGTACATTTTCAGGGTAATTTCTAGAAGTGGGATTGCTGAATCAAAGAAGAGATACATTGTGGGTTTTTTTTTTTTGATAGTTATTTGCCAAAATTTGATTTTCATAGAAATTGCCAAATTCCCCATTGCATCATTTTGTAATCCTACCAGAAATGTGCTTTTTATTCCACAGCCTCACCAACAGGGATTGTGGTCAAACTTAGGAATTTTTGTGAATCTTATAAAGATATATAGATAGAAGTTTCAGTTTGCACTTCTTTTTCTATAAGTGCAGTTGAGCATCTTTTAAAAATGTGTAATGGCTATTTGTGATTTTTTTTCTGTGAACTCTCCATTCATGTCCTTAGACCCATTGAGTTTTTACATATTTTTCTTGATATTTAAGAGCTCTTTATATATTAATATTAAAGAGATTTAGGTCTTTGTAATGTGTCACAAATATTTTCTCCTAGTTTATTATTAATTTTTGATTTGTTTTGTCTGTTTTTACTATGCTTATGGTGTCTCCTGCTTTGCAAAAGGCTTAACATTTTTTATGTAGCTAATATTATCAATCTTTTCTTTTATACCTTTGGATTTAATTAGAAAGACTCTTTACACTCCCTGGTTACAAATGAATTCACTTATATTTTCTTCTAGTGTTAGTATGATTTTATATTTTTGCACTTAGAGTTTATCCTGATTTAGGAGTTTATCCTGATTCAAGTTTTTAAAAATGCATCTTTTCCCTAGGAATTTGTAATACTACCTTTTTATGTATCAACTTTCCATATATACTTCAGTCTGTTCTGGGGCTTTCTTTACCATTCCATTGATCTTTCCTAATCTTCATGTGCTAATATCACATTATTTTTATTATGATTACTTTATGCTATGTTTAATTTCTAAGAGTTACACCTCCCTTTACACTTTTTAAAGAATTTTTCTGGCTATTTTTGATTAATTCTACATGTAAACTTTAAAATCAACTTGTGTAACTTCAAGGAAATGGTTTCTTTTTTCGGGGGCACACACTGCTTGGCATGTGGGATCTTAGTTCCCTGACCAGGGATCAAACCTGTGCCCCCTCCAGTGGAAGCATGGAGTCTTAACCACTGGACACCGGGGAAGTCCCGCCAAGGAAATGTTCCAATTTTTATTAGAAAAGTACTAAATGTATACATTAATTAAGTGTGAATTGTCATCCTAATGATGTTGAGTAGCCCTATATAAGAATAAGGATGCCTTTTTATTAATTCAGTCTAATTTTCTATCTTTAATAGTTGGTTAAAACGCCTTTATGCACTTTAATGTTTTCCTCAAGCAGATTCTGCATGTCCTTTATTAGATTTAGCTATAGGTACTTTTCGTTGTTTTTGTTGCTACTTTAGTGTGAATGTACACCCCATGTTTCTACATTAAGTAAGAGTCTGGATTTTGGACTTAGGCACCTGTGTGTTGATTGTTTTGTTGAGAGTTTTTTTAGAGGTGATTTTGAGGCAATTAGTAATTTGGGGAAGAGTGATTATTGGCATCTGTGGAAATGATTATTATCTTTCCCTCATATATCTTTTTTTGTACCCCAAAACACATAACATAAAATTCACCCTTCCAACAATTTCAAAGGGTACAGTATACCTCTCCTTCCCCCCAGCCTCTGACAACCACTATTCTGTTTCTATGAGTTTGAATGTAAGTGTAATCATACAATATACAAATATTGTATGTAATCATACAATATTTATCTTTTTGTGACATTTCACTTAGCGTAATGTCTTCAAGGTTCATCCATGTTGTAGCATACAACAGGATTTCCTTCTTTTATAATGCTGAATAATACTCCATAATATGTGTAAACCACATTTTCTGTATCCATTCTTTTGTCGATAGACATTTAGGTTGCTTCCACCTCTTGGCTATTATAATTCTGCAATGAACATGGGTGTGCAAATATCTCTTCAAGATTCTGTTTTCAATTCTTTTGGATATATCCCTAGAAATGGGATTGCTGGATCATATGGAAGTTCTGTTTTTAAATTTTTGAAGAACAATTCATACTGTTTTCCATATCAGCTACACCATTCTACATTCCCACGAATAGTGCACCAGGGTTCCAACTCCTCCAAATCAGTGCCAACACATTATTTTCTGTTTTTTGTTTTCAATAAGTAGCCATCTTAAGGGGTGTGAGGTGATATCTCATTGTGGTGTAGATCTTTTAAAATGGTGAATCTTGCTAATGGATTTTGTGATATGGACCATTCTAGCATTCCTAAAATAAATCCAACCAAGTCATGATGAATTAAGTTTGCTATTCTATTTATTTTTTTTTGTTTTTTAATTTTAAATTTAAAAGTTTTAATGCTTATATACAATTTTTGCATTGATCCTGTAAGTGAGATTGGCCTGTAATATGTATGTGTGTGTGTATGTGCATGTGTAATCTTTCTCAGATTTTGAAATTAGTGTTATGTCAGATTCACAAAAAATTTTTTAAGTTCATACACATAAAAATTAAGGCTATTTGAAAGCTTTCTTGAAATTTGAATCACTTGCCTCTTCAATGTAGTCCCACTGTTTTATTGCAGATCCTCATCACTTCATGACTTGATTATTGAGTTAATCTCCTAACAATCTGCTTTCATATAGTTTCACCCTTCTTTAATTAATCCCCAATAGATGCCTTGGTAGACAGTCTAAAATTAATTTTGTATTAAAGTGCACCTGTACACTTTCTTTTCCCCCATCCCATATGCTATTTTTTATCTTGTCTTTTGGGAAATTGTTTATTCATCTTCCAAAACCCATTCTTTATCTTGTGCTTTCTCTATTACTCTTCACTAAATCTTTTTTCCCTAGAGCTCATCACACTTAGGTCTCTACCACTTTTGTACCTTCTATGACTTCTATTGTTGGGCCTAATTTTGTGACTATTTTTAAAAAATAAATGTATGTCTTTTTCTCCATCTCAAGAGTCTGAATACTTTGAGCTTTATGGCCACATATTCCTAAAAACTACTAAGTGACTTACATAAAGTAATTACTCAATAAGTGTTGAATTTACATTTTAATCTACATATCCTTTCTTACACTGTTAGAGGTAAGACATTCATTTAACAGACATTTGTCTTCTCTACTAATAACTATTGGTTTACTATACTTATGAACTGAATGAACCTTGTTGTTGGGGAATGCCCTTAGATCATGTTGTTAGTAAAATCCTACTGTTCACTTTTCTTTTCTCTGCTTTCCACTGTTGAGGAGAACCTGCTTTGTGAGGGTATAAATTCCTTCTAGAATGATGAACTAAAGGTAACTGAATTTACCTAAGAAGTTCTCTCTACCTCTCAGCTGACTGATGGTTAGATTCTGTTACAGAAGGCATCAGATCTGATCTGAGGTATGAATAGTAGTCATGGTCTGTTATGTATGGGAGGACATGTGATTTAATATGTGTTGTTGCACCACATTCCATTACCTTTTTCTTTTTCTTTTTTTTTTTTTTGGATAGCAAATTCATTTTCACAAACAAGAGGAATGGTTGAAGCTACTGTTGATCTATAGTATTTATGCATTCTAGGGAGTCATGACCTACTTTTCAGGCCCTTTTTTAAACTTTACTTGTAATCATAAGAGAACACATTAGGCAGATAATGAAAGAAAAGCATACTGGATGCTTTGAGTTGAGTTTTTTTACTTACAGCTTTTTAAAAAATAAATTTAACAGTGTCACAGTCACCATCAAATTTCAATAGATTATATATCTTTTTATATTATTTTGAATTCATAAATGGCTTTAAAATTCTATAGTTATGAAATCATATTAAAGGTTAAATACAGTTTTGATTGTGTGATAAAACTTCATTTACTCAATTAGCAAATATCTGGTACCTTAACTTGACTTATTTCTCCTTCCTACAGATTGACACTTTAAATTATTTGCTCATAAAAAATGGTTTATTGTATTGGAAAAAATCAATTCAATTTCCTCTGTTCTCCTTTCTTCCCTTACGTTACGTACCCTCATTTTACTTGTAGATACACATCTTTTACATGTAGAATAATTCCATAATACCCTGTCAAAAATGCAAGCTGCCACATATCCAAAATTTTAACTTTAAAAATGCTTTGTAGTATGTTAGCTAAACTTATTTACCAGCAGCTATCTTCTGCCTATGTACATATTAATAGGTACCATTCTTCACAAATTAAATCTTTATTTTCAGATCTTGATTCTTCACAGAGTAGTCAGTCTACCAGTTGCTCCCCAAGGCCAGCAGATAGTTGTTTCAGTTCTAGTTCAGAGATGGTAAGTTATGCTCTTTTTTTTTTGCTTGTTAATATATGCTATACTAATTTAGAATGATTTGTATTTCTCATAGTTTACCTTTTCATTCTGAAAATAATAGTTGAGATGATAGTGAAAATAAATGTAAATGTAAACAAAAATGTGAAAATATTAAAAATGTAAGAAGAATGTAAATTAAAATGTAAGTGAGCATCATTCATTCATTTATGAGATGATGAATATGTTCATTGTTATTTACAAAACCCACTCTTATTGAGATGTATGTGTATATGATAAATGCATTCTTCTTTTAAAAGAGTTTTTAAAAGAACCCATTCACAATAATTGAAAACCTAAAACAACCAATAATACACACAAAAAGAAAGTCTCAAGACTTATGTGAAGAAAACTATAAAATATTATAATCTGAATAATTGGAGTGACATGTTTAATGCTGAGTGGGAACTGTAATCTGAATAATTGGAATGGCATATTCTGAGAGAGTTTCTCACAAATCACATGTTTAAATGGAATTCTCCACTAATTCTTCCATCTTCATTTCATCTACCTTTTGTCTCTAGCTCGCCGTCCAAACTGCTCTTGCTGAGGAAGGACACCAATGACCTCTAATGATGCCAAATTCATTGGACAATTTTCAGTTTTTATTTTACAAGAATTTCTAACAATATTAGTAGAAATTATTATTTTCTTTTCTTGAAACATTTTCTTCTCTTTGCTTTTGTGATACACACTATCTTAGTTCCCTGCATACCTCTCTGAATGCTACTTTATGCCTTTGCCTACTTCTCTCCCACCTTTCCCTGTATATAAATGTTGTAATGTTTAGGGTTTGCTTCAGGAGCCTTTTCTTCTCTTAACCTACACTCCAAACTCTAGATGATGTTACATACTCCATTGATTTTTTATACTATTACCTGGTTGATGACAATTCTCAACTTTATGACTTTAGCTTAGATCCTTAATTAGGTGTCCAATTTCTTATTGGATATCTTGGATATTTCACAAAAAACTGAACACTCCTGATCTCCCCATATCAGTTTTTCTGATAGTTCCCATATTAGTAGATACCTTTTCTATCCACTCAGTTGTTCATGCCAGAAACTTTAGTTTGGCATTTCTTTCTGTCTCATCTGCCTTCCTTAACCATATTCATTTCATCACTTGATCCAAGCAATTCTACCTCCAAAATAAATTGCATATTTATCTACTTCTCACCTAGGGTACTAGGTGTCAGTACCCTAATCTAAGGTACCATCATCTTGTTCTTAAACTATTATGGTTGTTGGCCAAGAGATCTCTCTACTTCCACTCTTGCCCCACTTTTTCTCTAGTTAACAGTCATCATGGTCTTTTGAAAACTTAAACTGAATGATGTTATTTCTATGTTTATTCAATGGATTCCTGTTTTACTTTAGAATCTAAACTGCTTTCAGTAGTGACAGGCCATGTGTGATCTAGCCCCTGGCTACATCTCCAACTTCTAGTATTCCTCTCTCACCACACTTTACACATACTGACATTCCACTTCCTTAGCTTATTAAGTCTCTTTTCTGCTTCAGCACATTTATATATTCTGTTTCTTACCTTACTGTTATTCATCCTTTAGGTCTCAGCTTAAATATGTCACTTCTTTTGAAAACCCCTCCTTGGCTTTTCAATTTAAATTAGGCCCCTTAGTTATGCTCTTGAAGTGCTTCCTGCTTGCTCTTCATAATGCTTTTTTCAACTTGTAATTACATATGCTTGTGTGTAATTATTTGATTAACGTCATTTCCACACATAAGAGTGTGTGCTGTAGAGAGCAGCAAATATGTCTGCTTCACTCACATTGCAGGTGCTGAGTATTTATTTCTTGAATAAATAAATGTACTGATCCTATTTTCTCTAATTTATGCCCAGCCAGTTTTAATGCTGTTTCTTGGGCTTACTTTTCCTATTTTAGTGCCAGTCAGCTGAGGCCTATATCTCATTTTAGGTTTTTTTATGTTAACTTTCCTTTTTATTTTTAGCTAGAATAATCAATACTTCTATATATGATTTTTATTAAAACAGTATTTTGGTTAGTTCAGTAATTAAAAGATAAATTTTTCTTGAAGTTGAAAAATTCAAGCTACTAAATTGAAACCTAGACCTATTAAGAGTTCTTAAAATTTGATTTTTTATATATCAGTTTTGATATTTATTGCTGTTTAACCTTTCTTTTGTCTATTTGATCTCCTGTTAGCTGATACCATTCTTAATGAATCTTTTTTGAGACTGAGCCCGTGAAAGATACAATATAGATATTTTTTGACTTTATGACTCAGTGAGTGAATATTAAAACAAATTATATGTGTTAGCTTTTTCTTTCAAAGTTATACTTCTACTTCACTCTTTTTAAGTAGTTGAAGAGTATATGTTGTATTTCATTTCCTCTCTGTGAAAAGGTAGTAGGGTGATGTCACCTATGAGTATGAAGACTAATAATAGACAAAAATCTTCTCTTTTTTGTGCTTTTGCATCTTTAATATAAGGATTATTATTATCGTTTCATGCTATTTTAAAATCCATAACCTTGATTTTAAAAAAAATTAAAAATCTAGGTTGATTTGCCACCTGCCAAAGTCTCTTCTTTTTTTGAAATTTTCTATAATGTGAATTTTAAGAATGTCTGCTTTGAAGTGATTAAATGATTTTTTTTTAATTTAAGCATCATTAACAGCAAAATTACTAAATTTCTTTTAGCCATCTGAAGATGAAGATCAAATTGAAGGTTCAAATAGGAGATCCATCAAACCAAAGAAATAACTACTAATTTTTATTTAGAAAGCATGGAGAAACTTCCATGTGATAGGATTATTAAAAACAATGCCAAATTCCATAAACAAAATGAGAATTTTAACCAGTTCTCAATGAATAGTAATGTAGATCAGTTTCCACAGTCTCAGTGTAATTCAGCACATATATTGCAAAACATAACCAATAATAATTGCATTCTACAGGTTGCAAGGTGTGATGCATGGATACAAACGGAGAGTGGACCTGTAATGGAAGAAAAATTAGATGCTGCCATACAATGTGATATAATTTCAAAATGTAAATGTAGAAAAGATGTGTCTTCTTTTTGTAACGTAGAAAGGTGCAATGAAAATATTAAGGCAGATACCACTGGAGGGCAGGAAATCCTTAAAAACAACTAATATTCTAAAACCTCAGCCTGAGATTTTGCATTTGGTTTAATGTTTAGAATTTTATTAACATAATAAAGAATGAGAATATTTTCATAGCTAAGCAACTAAGTGGAAGTATTCAGAAGATGTATTTTTTAATTTAATAATATTAATTTATGCTTTAATTTCCCATAGGTATTTTTAATAGCTTTAGTATGTCAAAGTTTTTTAGAAAATAATATGTATGTAAATTTACTATCTATCATTCTTATGGTGATTATTCATTACATTATGATATGCTGCTGTTTATGGATTAAAAATATGTTTAATTACTTCCTTCTTTGTTGCATTTATTTTAAAATTTAGTGCTGTTGCATCTTTTGGCAAAAATGTTCTCTCCCAAGAGCTTAAGACAGAAAATAATACTAAATAATACTAAATATGTTTTATAACTTAATTATAAGAATTTTCTTAGCTATTTCTCTTATTATACCATCATTAAAAATTCTGGCACTAATTTTTAGATATTTTTTTCTAATTTGGAGAACATTTTTTCTTGGTGCTTATATTAATTCAGAGGAATGGGTTTTCTCTTCAAGATTAAAAAAAAAGTTTTAATGCTTTTGTAAAAGAATTGATCAACCTTGGAAAATAATTTATGTTCACTAATTTTAATATGACATAAGATTTTCATAAATATTGCATCAGAATTTCTCATTTGTAAAATATAGGCTTTGTTTCTAACATAACACTTTTTTTTTTGTCAAGATTTTAAATGTTCACACTAGTCATTTTAGAAAATGGACATTTGTATGGGTATATTACAAAGTGACCAGCAGGGGGCATTCTGATATCTAACTGTAACAAAAATAAAATTGTTAGGAGTTTCTGTTAAAGGATGATTAGATGCTGCATTTTTACATGTACATATATCACTCAATAGTTTGTTTTACAGAGGTGATCTGAAACATAACAATTTAGAAACACCAATAGCTAATATTTAAACAGTAGCAATCTTTAGGTTTTTAGCTAGTTTTAGGAAGCTCTCTTTGCTGCCTCAGAGAGAGCACAATGAACTCTAAAATAATTTTCTTAAAGTAGGGTAATCATCTCATGAAAGGGTAATATAATTATCTGATGTACACTGATAGTTTTTCAAAAGGCCAGATTTTCTTCCTGATATTCAATAAAAAGTATTCCATAGTGGATTGATTGTCCTGAGCATTGCTTTGTAAAATATGACATATTGTAGTAATGAAGACCTATATATGGAAAAGAAGACTATACTGGTTATACTAGAATAAGATTGAGCTTTGAATCTTGGGTTGTTTCAAATATCATGTAAACTGATTTTTTTCCCCAAATACAAATCAAAGTCTAGCAGTTATTAAAAGCACATTCATTACAAAAGTTCACACCTAGTTACATGTTTATCAATATCGTAATGTGGCAGTTAAGATTAGTAAGGTAAAGAAAAATATAGGGGCTATTTAGTGTAATGACTGCACACAATGATAGCAGGGTAAGGTTTAGTGTAGTAAAGAATTTAAACTTGCCCCAAAAGAGATCTGTTTTTTTACCCTTGACTTTTGTGAGGTAATCTCTAAGCTCTTGGAGTGTCATGGCTGATAGAAGTGTCTTTGTTTGCCTTGGGACCTTGGGCCAAGCCAGATAGTTAACAGTGTGATTTAGGATGGGACTTTGAGTCAAGCAATATCAGCTCAACTTCCTAAGGGGTCAGAAACTGAAATCAGCCATGTGGGCTGTCAGTCATGCCACTGTGATAGAGCCAGAGTAAAGGCTCTGGACACCAAGGCTCAGGTGAGCTTCCCTGGTTGGCAGTCCTGTGTGTTGTCACACATTGATACCAGGAAAATAACACTGTCCATGACTTGTAGAAGACTGGAAGCTCTGTATTACTTTCTTAGACTCTGTACTAAGTGCCTCTTACCTGGGCTGATTTTAATGTCTCCTTTCCTTGTAATAAACTGTAACTGTGAATATAACAGCTTTCAGTGAGTTCTGAGTCCTTCCAACAAATTATCAAATCTGAAGGTGCTCTTGGAACCCCTGAATTTTTATGGACTGCTCCCTAACATTGTAGTTGCTAACTCTTTAGGGAAATAAATATATTTGGATAGGAAAGTGAGTACAGATTTACAAAATAAAGAGGACATATCTTATATAACAGAATAGATTATAACATACTTCTCAAAATACTAGTTTAGAGTTTCTCTTGGTGAAACAATTTAATGAAAAAAATTAACTGAGGTAAACATAGCTTTCTTCCATATTTGCAGTTTAAGGTTTATAGAACAAAGTAATCCTAGCTAAGTTTCATCCAAATGAAACAAAATGGAAAACTTAATGATTCTGCACACACTTATAATATAAACTGTCAATCACAGTGACTTCAAATAAAATACTGTACATACAATAATGGCTATTGTATATAATATCGATCTGGAGTTTGTGTTTAACAGTTTGTGAAAAGCTGCCACCTGAAATAATATGAAGCTATATTTAGGGGTAGTCTCATGTAATTTACTTTTACAGCACATCGTAATTGTAAGTTATTTGTGTAATTTCTTGTTTAATGTTTATTTTCCCCATGACACCATATATAGCAGTATGGCAAATGTCAGTACTCTGTTCACATTACCTTGGCACTTTCCATTTCAATACATGCCAACCTGATTTCCAACTGCCAGCACATTTGACTCATTCCCTGAGGGGTTTCTCCTGGCTGCAGATACCTGTTTGGCCTATGCGCAGGCAGGCAGGAAGTACCAGGGTATTAATACTGTCTGAAAGTGGTCTTTTTAGAGCAATGACTGATGGTAGATGGTGAATAAACACCCCAGTTCCCTTGCCTCTTGAGCAGGATAATGTCCTCAGAAGTGTGTTCTACACCACTGCTTAAGGTGTGATCCACTGACTTGTAACATCAACATCACCATTGCTTGAGAGTTGGTTAGAAATGCAAATTCTTAGAATCCACTCTAAAATTACTGTATCAAAATCTCTTGGAGTGGGGCCAAAGAATCTGTGCTTAAATAGGTGATGTTTATACATTCTAAAGTTGGAGAAACACTTTTCTTCCAGAGTTCTTCAGAAGTATTATGCTTCAGTTGCTTTCAATGGTAACTTGCTTGATAGTAAGCCCTTTGTTAGCTTCCTTCTTTTCCTGTCTCACTTCTTCAATTCCATACCAGTGTTTCTTGAGATCACACCCCAACATATTACATGCACTTAAATTCTTGGCTTATGATTTGCTTCTGAGGTAATCCATACTGACTAGTTAGGGACCATGACAAATAGCTGAATGAATCGTCTTTATTGGTGTCACTCAAATGTTAACATTAATAATTTTCTGGTTTTACAATTCTCTTGTACCAGTTTTCTATTTCTGCCACCTGCTGAAAACTCAGTAAATGGGACTAGAAGCATATAGACACAAGTGAAGAGAGAATTAGTGAAATGAAATATTCATCATAATAAATTATCCAGATGCAGGAGCGAAAAAGAAATAGAAAATATGAAAGAGAGTGAGTTAAACAGTAACAAGGATATAATGAGAAACTCCAACATATGTTTAATTGAAGTATCAATAGTAGAGGAGAGAAATGGGATTTTGAAGAGATAATGGCTGAGAATTTTCCAGAATTCATCAATCACATTAATCCACAATTCAAGGAGGCCAACAGATTCCAAGTAGCATAAATAATGTGACATCCATGTCTAGACCCAGCATAATGAAATGGCAAACCTCAAAGACAAGATGTTGAAAGCAACTGGAGAGAAAATGATGACCTTCCTAGAAGGATGACAACACTGTTAGGTTATTTTTAAAAGCAATAATGAATGCCAAAAGACTGTAAAAATACCATCCAAATCCTGATAGAAAAATAACAAGTCACTCTAGAATTGTGTTTCCAGCCCTACAGATCTAGCACTATTTGACACCACCATACTAGCCAATACTAGTATGAAGGACCCAATTTTGTAGGCTACAGCAATTTATATTTAAGCTTTTTGAATACAGGTAGTTCTTTCTCTTTGTGGAAAAAGTTTCTAATTTTTTCAGTTTGTTTTTTAACCCATATGCACAATTTTTCCACTGCTTCTATTTTTTTAGGCCCTCTTCTTATTGACTGTGCAACACTTGAAGTTGTTCCAGCGATGGACTTATTTATCTTTTCAGTGTTTTCTCTGATGGTCTGCAATGTATATTCCTTTATGCCTGTTGCTGAGGAGCTACCACATGTTCTCTCATTCCTTTAAAATTACTTTATTATTTCAAACTTCTCTTTAATACTTAAAGCTTTACTTTTACATGCACTGCTTGGCCTTTTTGAATCAAGATATTTAGATCTGTTTTGAATGTTGATATCTATATCTATCTGTTTATATAGATATCCACAAATATGAAAACTTAAAAGATAACACAGTGAATTAAGGTAACTGCTAAGTTTTTAATGGATGTGTGTTCATTTTGTGTATACCTCTATGGTTCAGTTCAAATGGGTGCAGTTTTCTGCATTCACCTAGTGTTTCTTGTGGATGCAATTGAATATCAGTCAGTGCAAACTTCACATCATGCTCCCCAGGACCTGGGTCCTGGGTCCACCCACCCATGGGCCAGCACTACTTCCAGGACATCCTGGGCCCTGGCCTGCCTACCAGCAGGTTGACACCAGCTCCAAGACACTTTGGAACCCTCAGCAATGCACACCAGGATCCAGCCCCAATCACAAGTGAGCCGACACCAGCTTTAGGATACCCTGGACCCTGAAGCCAGCCATGTCAGGAGCCAGTCCCCCCTACCAGCAGATTGATACTAGATCCAGGAACCCCAGCTTCACAACCACCCACCCCAGAACTTGACTCCACCTACCAATAGGCCAACACTAGCCCTGGGACCCCCTGAGGCTCCACAGCCAGCCATCTCATGACCTGGCCCCACTCACCAGTGGCCAGCAGCCTCTGCGCAAGACAGGTTCTGGCCACCAGCTGGACCAGGAACCAACCAAAACTGCTAGATAGTCCATAGTAGTCAGTCCACCACCACAGAAGGACACATGCAGCCTACCTAGGGGGCACCCCAGAGCATATAGCTCTGGTAACCAGATGGGAGTGCACTGCTGGGAAGCATAGGACATCTCCTACAAAAGGTCCCTTCTCCAAGATTGGAAAATGTAACCAACCTACCAAATACATTGATATAAAAACAGCAAATTAGGCAAAATGAGGTGACAGAGGAATAAGCTCCAAAAAAAAAAGGAACAAGGTAAAACCCAGAAGAGAAACTAAGTGAAGTGGAGATAAGCAATCTACCCGATAAAGTGTTCAAGGGAATGACTGTAAAGATGTGCAAAAACTCAGGAGAACATTGGATGAACAGAATAAGAATTTAGAAATCTTCAACAAAGAGAAAATACAAAGAAGAACCAAAGAGAGGTGAAGAAAATAACTGAAATTTCAAAATACACTGGAAGGAACAAATAGTAGATTAGATGATACAGAGGAACGGATCAGTGAACTGGAAGACAGAATAGTGGAAATGATTGAAGTTGAACAGAAAAAAGAATAAAAAGAAATGAGGACAGTTTACTACCATTCACATTATAAGGCGGTCTCAGAAGGAGGAGAGAGAGAGTAGGGGCAGAGGACATATTTGAAGACATAAAAGATGAAAATGTCCCTAAGCTGGAAGAGAAAACAAACATCCAGGTTAAGAAAGCACAGAGTGTCCCATACAGGATCAAGCCAAAGAGTACCAGACCAAGGCACATTGCAGTTAAAATGTCAGAAATTAAAGAGGGAGTATTAAAAAGCAACAAGGGAAAAGCAACAAGTTACATAAAAGAAAACTCTCATAAAGCTATCTGCTGACTTTTAAGAAGAAATTCTGCAGGTGAGAAGGGACTGGTACAATATATTTAATGAGATGAAAGGCAAAAAGCTACAACCAAGAATACACACCCAGCAAGGCTTTCATTCAGATTTGATAGAGCGATAAAGAGTTTCATGGACAAGCAAAAGCTAAAAGAGTTCGGCACCACCAAACCAGTTTTACAACAAATGTAAAAGGGACTTCTCTAATTGAAAAAGAAAAGGCCACAACTAGAAACAGGAAAATTACAAAAGAAAAAATCTCATTGATAAAGGCAATGTATAGTAAAGGCAGTAAATCAACCACATATAAGCTAGTAAGAAGGTTAAAAGACAAATGTAGTCAAATCAAATATATATCCACAATAACTAGTGAAGGTATACACAAAAGAAAAAGATGTAAAATATGAGGTCAAAACCAATAAATGTTGTGGGAGGATAAAAATACAGTGTTGTTAAAATTCATTTGAACTTGAGAGATCAGAAACTTAAAATAATGTATACCTCATGACAATTACAAACCAAAAATCTATAAATACACACAAAATAGAAAGGAATCCAAACATAACACTAAAGATAGTCATCTAATCATAAAAGAAGAGAACAAAAGAACAAAAGAACAAAAAATAACTACAAAACAACCCCAAAACAATTAACAAAATGTCAATCAGTACATATATATCAATAATTACTACAAATTTATATGAACAATATGCTCCAATCCCAATATATAGACTGGCTGAATGGATACAAAAACAAGATCCATATATATGCTGCTTATAAGAGACTGACTTTAGATCTAAAGCTACACACAGACTGAAACTGCAAGGATGGAAAAAGATATTCCATGAAAATGGAAATCAAAAGAAAGCTGGTGCATCAATACTTATATCGACAAAATAGACTTTAAAACAAAGACTGTAACAAGAGACAAAGAAGGACATTGCATAATGATAAAGGGATTGATCCAAGAAGAAGATATAACAATTGCAAATATATATGCACCCAACAGAGGACCACCTAAATACATAAAGCAAATATTAACAGACATAAAGAGAGAAATTGACAGTAACACAATAATAGTAAGGGACTTTAACAGCCCACTTACATCAACGGACAGATCATCTAGACAGAAAATCAACAAGGAAGCACTGGCCTTAAATGACCCATTAAGACCAGATGAATTTAATAGATGATAGATAAGTAGATTATAGATATAGATAGAACATTCCATCCAAAAGCAGCAGATTACACATTCTTTTCACGTGCATGTTGAAAATTCTCCAGGATATGTCACATGCTAGACCACAAAACCAGTCTCAGTAAATTTAAGAAAATTGAGACAATATCAAGCAACTTTTCTAACCACAACACTATGAGACTAGAAATCAACTACAAGAAAAAAATCTGCAAAAAACACAAACACATGGAGGCTAAACAATAAGCTACTAAACCAATGGATCACTGAAGAAAAGAAAGAATAAATAAAAGAATATGGGAGACATATGAAAATGAAAACACAATGGTCCAAAATCTATGGGACACAGCAAAGGTGGTTCTAAGGGAGAAATTTATAAATAGTGATACAAACCTACCTCAAGAAACAAAAAATCTCAAATAGAAAATCTAACTTTATACCCAAAGGAACTAGAAAAAGAAGAACAAGTGAAACCTAAAGTTAGTAGAATGAAAGAAATCATAAATATCAGAGCAGAAATAAATAAAATAGAGACAAAAAAAATAGAAAAGATCAATGAATCTAAGAGCTGGGGAATACCAAGCATACAAATAACTTATGCATATTTTGCTCAAACAATTCCAAAAAATTGAAGAGGAGAGAACAGTCCCAAATTCATTTTATGAAGCCACCATCACCCTGATACTAAAACCAGAAAAAGACACTGCCAAAAAAAAATTATAGGCCAATATCTTTGATGAATATAGATGAAAAATTCTTAACAAAATATTAGCAAACCAAATGCAAGAATACTTAGAAAAAGATCATACACCATGACTAAGTTGGATTCATTCCAGGGCCACAAGAACGGTTTGACATAAAAAAATCAATGTGATACACCACATTAACAAAAACATGATCATCTCAATAGACTCAGAAAAAAAATTTTTGATAAAATTCAACATCCATTTATGATAAAAATTCTCACTAAAGTGGGTATAGAGGGGACATACCTCAACATAATAAAAGCCATCTACAGCAAACCACAGTGAACATAATTTAATGGTGAAAAGCTGATAGCCTTCCAACTAAATTCAGTAGCAAGACTAAGATGCCCACTGTCACCATTTCTATTCAACATAGTATTGGAAGTCCTATCCATAGCAACCTAACAAGAAAAAGAAATAAAAGGTATCCTAAATTGGAAGGGAAGGGGTAGAACTGTCACTCTTTGCAGTTGACATGGTACTCTATATAGAGACCCCAAAGTCTCCACACAAAAACTAATAAATCAATTCATCAAGGTAGCAGGATACAAGATTAATATAAATAAATCTGTTCCATTTCTTTTCACTAACAATACAATATCAAAAAGAGAACGTAAAAAATAATTCCATTTAAAATCCCGTCAAAAAAAATAAAATACCTAGGAGTAACTTAACCAGAGAGGTGAAAGTCCTATACACTAAGCACTATATAACATTGATAAAGGAAACTGAAGATAATTAAAAGAAATGGAAAGATATCCTGTTCTCTTGGATTGGAAGAATGAATATTGTTAAAATGGCCATACTACCCAAAGCAATCTACCGATTTAATGTGATCCCTATGACGTTTTTCACAGAACTAGGACAAATAATCCTAAAATTTATATGGAACCACAGAAGACCCAGAATTGCCAAAGCAATCCTGAGAAGAAGAACAAAGCTGGAGGCATAACCCTCCCAGACTTCAGACAATACTACAAAGCTTCAGTAATCAAAGCAGCATGGTATTGGCACAAAAACAGACGTATGGATCAATGAAGCAGAATACAGACCCCAGAGATAAATCCACGCACCTATGGTCAATTAATCTACAACAAAGTAGGCAAGAATATACAATGGATAAGACAGTCTCTTTAACAAGTTGTTCTCAGAAAGCTGGAAAGCTACATGTCAATCAATGAAATTAGAAAACTCTTTCACACAATATGCATAAAAAAACTAAATGTGGCTTAAAGACCTAAATATGAGACATGACACCATAAAACTTCTAGAAGGGAACGTAGGCAAAATATTCTCTGACATAAATCGTAGCAGTATTTTCTTAGATCAGACTCCCATGGCAAAAGAAATAAAAGCAAAAATAAACAAATGGGACCTAATCAAACTTAAAAGCTTTTGAACAGCAAAGGAAACTATCAACAAAACAAAAAGACAACCTATGAAGTGGGAGTAAATATTTGCAGATGTTGTGACTGACAAGGCATTATATCCAAAACATAAAAATAACTTATACAACTCAATATCGAGAAAACAAACAACACTATCAAAAAAATGGGAAGGAGACCTGAATAGACATTTCTGCAAAGAAGACATACAGATATCCAACAGGCATGTGAAAAGATGCTCAACATTGCAAATCAAAACCACAGTGAGATATCACCTCACATCTGTCAGAATGGCTATCATCAGAAAGTCTACAAATAACAAATGTTGGAGAGGATGTGGAAAAAAGGGAACCCTTATACACTGTTGGTGGGAATATAAATTTGGTGCAGCCACCGTGGAAAAATAGTAGGGGAGTTCCTCAAAAAACTTAGAACTACCGTATGATCCAGCAATTTCACTCCTGGGTATATATCTGAAGAAAATGAAAACACTAATTTGAAAAGATATATACACCCCAATGTTCATAGAAATATTATTTACAACAGCCAAGAAATGGATGCAACCTAAGTATCCATCAACAGGTGAATGGGTAAAGAAGATGTGAGATATATAGATATAGATATAGATATATAGATATATATAGATATATACCCCAATACAATGGAATACTACTCAGCCATAAGAAAGAATGAAAATTTGCCATTTGAAACAACATGGATGGACCTGGAGGGTATTATGCTTAGTGAAATAAGTCAGATAGAGAAAGACAAATACTGTATAATGTGGAATCTAAAAAATAAAACTAATGAATATAACAAAAAAGAAACAGACTCTCAGATATAGAGAACAAACTAGTGGTTGCTAGTAGGGAGAGGGAAGGAGGGAGGGGCAAGATGGGACAGAGGATTAAGAGGTATAAACTACCATGTATAAAATAAATAAGCTACAAGGATACATTGTATAGCACAGGGAATGTAGCCAATACTCTATAATATATAAACTATGAATGGGTGTAATCTATAAAAATTTTGGATCACTATGTTATACTCTTGAAACTAACAAAATATTATAAATCACCTATACTCAATAAAAGAAATAAAATTTAAACTGTCATTTGCCTAACAGTTATTTGAAAAAAATAATTTAAAAATGGGCAAAGCTCCTGAAGACATTTTTTTCAAGGAAAACATACAGATGGCCAACAAACACATTAAAAGATCCTTGACATACAGAATGGCCGTCATCAAAAAATCTGCAAACAATAAATGCTGGAGAGGGTGTGGAGAAAAGGGAACCCTCCTACACAGTTGCTGGGAGTGTAAATTGGTGTAGCCACTATGGAAAACAGTATGGAGGTTCCTCAAAAAACTAAAAATATAGGTGCCGTATTATCCAGCAATCCCACTCCTCAGCATATATCCCAAGAAAACCATAAAACTATAATGCAAAAATATACATGCCTCCCAATGTTCATTGCAGCACTATTTACAATAGCCAAGACATGGAAACAACCTAAATATCCATACACAGATGAATGGATAAAGAAGATGTGATACATATATACAATGGAATACTACTCAGCCATAAAAAAGAATGAAATAATGCCATTTGCAACAACATAAATGGACCTAGAGATGATCATACTAAGTGAAGTAAGTCAGAAAGAGAAAGACAAATGCCATATGATATCACTTATATGTAACATCTAAAACATGACACAAATGAACTTATCTATGAAAAGGAAACACTCACAGACATAGAGAACAGACTTCTGGTTGCCAAGGGGGTTGGGGGTGCAGAACGGGTGGATTGGGAGTTTGGGATTAACAGATGCAAGCTATTATATAAAGAATGGATGAACAACAAGGTGCTACTGTATAGCACAGGGAATTCAGTATTCTGTGATAAACTATAATGGAAAAGAATATGAAAAAGAATATATATATATATAGATATATATATATACATATATATGTATGTATAACTGAATCACTTTGATGCACAGTAGAAATTAACACATTGTAAATCAACTATAAAAAGATGATTGACATCACTAATCATTCTGGAAATGCAAATCAAAACCACATGCTATCTCCTCAAACATGGCATAGTGGCTATTATAAAGTAGATAACAAACAGCAAGCATTGGAAAATTGTGGAAAAAAAGGGAACACCTGTGCACTATTAATGGGAATGTAAATTGTGCAGCCACTCTGGAAAATAGTATGGAGATTCCTCAAAAAAAATTAAAAATAGAATGACCATAAAATCTAGCTATTTCACTCCTGGTTATTTAGCTGAAGAAAATGAGAACACTAATTAGAAAAGATGTATGTACTACCTGTGTTCTTTGCAGCATTACTTACAATAGCCAAGATATGAAAGCAAACTTAGTGCCCACCAATAGATGGATCTATATAGAAGACGTGATATATACATACAATGGAATATTACCAGCCATAAAAAAGAATGAAATCTCACCATTTGTGACAGCATAGATGGACCTGGAGCATATTATGCTAAGTGAAATAAGTCAGACAGAGAAAGACAAATAATGTATGATTTCATTTGTATGTGGGATCCAAAAAACAAATGAACAAATGTAACAAAACAACAGAGAAGAAACACATGATTGCCAGAAGGGAAGTGGGTGCAGGGAGGAGAGAAACAGGTGATGGAGATTAACAGGTAGAAAATTCCAGGTGCAAAATATGAGTCATATGTATGAAATGTACAGATGGGGAAGATTCAATAAGTATGTAATATCTTTGTATGGTGACCTATTGTAATTTGACTTATCATGATGATAATCTTGAAATATATAGAAATATTAAATCATTATGTTATGTAACGGGGAACAAACAAACTCATAGAAAAGAGATCAGCTTTATGGCGACCAGAGACTGGGGTTGCGGGGAGGGGGACTTGGATGAAGGCAGTTAAAAGGTACAAACCTCCAATTATAAGATAAAAAAGTACCAGGGATGTAACATACAACATGATAAATATAAGCAACACTGTTGTATGTTACATATGAAAGTTAAGAGAGTAAATCCAAAGAGCTTTCATCACATGGAAAATTTTTTCTATTTCTTTAATTTTGTATCTATATGAGATGATGGATGTTCACTAAACTTATTGTGTTAATCATTTCATGAGGTCTGTAAGTCATATCGTATGCTGTACTCCTTAAACTTATGTAGTGTTGTATGTCAGTTATATCTCCATAAAACTGGAAGAAAAAAAAAAAGAAATTCATGTCATTCTCAAATTGTCCCCTAATATATCACATGGGAACAAATTTTTCTTGTCAAAACAATTGTTGTAGCAAAATTGACTCTATTTTCCCCCAGACAGAAGGGTCTTTTTATTTTCTTAATGGTGTCTTTTGAAGAACAAACGTTTTAAATGTTAATAAAATCTAATTTATCTTTTTCAAAAAATCATGGTCACTAAAATTCTCTTCTGTGTTTCTTTCTAGAAGTTTTATATTTTAAGTTCTTACATTTACGTTTATAATTCATTGCCAGCTAAGTTTTTTGGTATAAGATAATGTTGTAAGGGTTTTGTTGGTGTTGTTGTTTGTATATAGATAGACATTCAATTGCTCCAGTAGCATTTTTTCAAAAGACAATTTTCCCCTGTTGAATTGACTTTACAACCTTGTCAAAAATTACTTGACCGAGAGGCTTCCCTGGTGGCTCAGTGGGTAAGAATCTGCTACAAATTCAGGGGACATGGGTTAGAGCCCTGGCCTGGGAAGATCCCACATGACACGGAGCAACTAAGCCTGTGCACCACAACTATTGAGCCTGCGCTCTAGAGCACGTGTGCCACAACTAATGAAACCCGCGTGCCTAGAGCCCATGCTCCACAACAAGAGAAGTCACTGCAATGAGGAGCCCGTGCACTGCAATGAAGAGTAGCCCCCACTCGCCACAACCAGAGAAAGCCCGCATACAGCAACGAAGACCCAACACAGCCAAAAATAAAAATAAAATAAAAATAAATTAAACAAAAATTAATTGACCGAAATCACCTTGAGGGGGCACCTTCAAGATGGCAGAGGAGTAAGACGTGGAGATCACCTTCGTCCCCACAAATACATCAAAAATACATCTACATGTGGAACAACTCCTACAGAACACCTACTGAACACTGGCAGAAGACCTCAGACTTCTCAAAAGGCAAGAAACTCCCCATGTACCTGGGTAGGGCAAAAGAAAAAAAGGAGAAACAGAGACAAAAGAATAGGGATGGGACTGCACCTCGGGGAGGGAGCTGTGAAGGAGGAAAAGTTTCCACACACTAGGAAGCCCCTTCACTGGTGGAAATTGGGGGTGGGCGGGGGGAAAGCTTCAGAGCCACGTCGGAGAGCACAGCAACAGGGGTGCAGAGGGCAAAGTGGAGAGATTCCTGCAGAGAGGATCAGTGCTGACCAGCACTCACCAGCCTGAGAGGCTTGTCTGCTCACCTGCCGGGGTGGGTGGGGGCTGGGAGCTGAGGCTCAGGCTTCAGAGGTCAGATCCCAGGGAGAGGACTGGGGTTGGCTGTGTGAACACAGCCTGAAGGGGGCTAGTGCACCACAGCTAGCTGGGAGGGAGTCCAGGAAAAAGTCTGGACCTGCCTAAGAGGCAACAGACCATAATTCAGGGTGCGTGAGGAGAGGGGATTCAGAGAACTGCCTAAATGAGTTCCAGAGATGGGCGTGAGCTGCGGCTATCAGCGCGGACACCAGAGACGGGCATGAAATGCTAAGGCTGCTGTTGCAGCCACGAAGAAGCCTGTGTACAAGCACAGGTCACTCTCCACACCTCCCCTCCCAGGAGCCTGTGCAGCCCGCCACTGCCAGGATCCCGTGATCCAGGGACAACTTCTCCAGGAGAACACACAGTGTGCCTCAGGCTGTTTCAACATCACACCAGCCTCTGCCACCTATAGCCTCACCCCGCATTCTGTACCCCTCCGTCCCCCGAACTTGAGTGACCCAGAGACCCTTAATAAGCTGCTATATTAACCCCATCCTGTCTGGGGTGGAACAGACGCCCTCAGGCGACCTACATGCAGAGGCAGGGCCAAATCCAAAGCTGAACCCCAGGAGCTGTGTGAACAAAGAAGAGAAAGGGAACTTTCTCCCAGCAGCCTCAGGAGCAGTGGATTAAATCTCCACAATCAACTTGATGTACCCTGCATCTCTGAAATACCTGAATAGACAACGAACCATCCCAAAATTGAGGTGGTGGACTTTGGGAGCAACTGTAGACTTGGGGTTTGCTTTCTGCATCTAATTTGTTTCTGGTTTTATTTTTATCATACTTTAGTATTTAGAGCTTATTATCATTGGTAGATTTGTTTATTGATCTGATTGCTCGCTTCCTTTTTTTATTTTATATATATATATATATTTTTTTCTTTTTTTTCCTTTTTCTCTTTTTGTGAGTATGTGTATGCTTCTTTGTGTGATTTTGTCTGTATAGCTTTTCCTTTCCCATTTGTCCTAGGGTTCTGACTGTCCGTTTTTTGTTTTTGTTTTTTACTATAGTTTTTAGAGCTTGTTATCATTGGAGGATTTGTTTCTTGGTTTGGTTGCTCTCTTCTTTCTTTCATTCTTTCATTTTTTTTCTTACTTTTTTATTTTTAGTAATTTTTTTCAATTTTAATAACTTTATTTTATATTATTTTTTATTCTTTCTTTTTCTCCCTTTTCTTCTGAGCTGTTTGGCTGACAGGGTCTTGGTGCTCTGGCCAGGTGTCAGGTCTGAGCTGCTGAGGTAGGAGAGCTGAGTTCAGCACATTGGTCCACTGGAGACCTCCCAGCACCATGTAATATCAAACAGCAAAAACTATCCCAGCAATCTCCATCTCAACACTAAGACAAAACTCCACTCAATGAGCACAAGCTACAGTGCTGGACACCCTATGGCAAACAACTAGCAAGACAGGAACACAAACCCACCCATTAGCAGAGAGGCTGCCTAAAATCATAGTAAGTTCACAGACACCCCAAAACTCACCACTGGACATGGTCCTGCCCACCAGAAAGACAAGATCCAGCCTCATCCACTAGAACACAGGTACTAGTCCCTTCCACCAGGAATCCTACACAACCCACGGAACAAACCTTACCCACTTGAGCAGACACCAAAAACAATGGGAATTACAAACCTGCAGCCAACAAAATGGAGACCTCAAACACAGTAAGTTAAGCAAAATGAGAAGACAGAGAAATACACAGCAGATGAAGAAGCAAGGTAATAACCCACCAGAACAAACAAATGAAGAGGAAATAGGCAGTCTACGTGAAAAAGAGTTCAGAGTAATGGTAGAAAAGATGTTATAAAATTTTGGAAATACAATGAAGAAAATACAAGAAACGTTTAACAAGGACCTAGAAGAACTAAAGAGCAAGCAAACAATGATGAACAACACAATAAATGAAATAAAAAATTCTCTAGAAGGAATCAATAGCAGAATAACTGAGGCAGAAGAACGGATAAGTGACTTGGAAGATAAAAGAGTGGAAATAGCTACTGCAGAGCAGAATAAAGAAAAAAGAATGAAAAGAATTGAGGACAATTTCAGAGACCTCTGGGACCACATTAAACACACCAACATTCGAATTATAGGGATCCGAGAAGAAGAGAAAAAACTGGAACTGAGAAAATGTTTGAAGAGATTATACTTGAAAACTTCCCTAATATGGGTAAGGAAATAATCAAGTCCAGGAAATGCACAGAGTCCCATACAGGATAAATCCAAGAAGAAACGTATTAATCAAACTATCAAAAATTTAATACAAAGAAAAAATAATAAAAAGCAGCAAGGGAAAAGCAACAAGTAACATACAAGGGAATCCCCATAAGGTTAACAGGTGATCTTTCAGCAGAAACTCTGCAAGCAAGAAGGGAGTGACAGGACATATTTAAAATGATGAAAGGGAAAAACCTACAACCAAGATTACTCTAACCAGCAAGAATCTCATTCAGATTCGATGGAGAAATTAAAACATTTACAGATAAGCAAAAGCTAAGAGAATTCAGCACCACCAAACCAGCTCTACAACAAATCCTAAAGGAACTTCTCTAGGCAGGAAACACAAGAGAAGGAAAAGACTTACAATAACAAACTCAAAACAATTAAGAAAATGGTAATAGGAACATACATATTGATAACTACCTTAAATGTAAATGGATTAAATGCTCCAAGCAAAGACATAAACTGCCTGAATGGATACAAAAACAAGACCTGTATATATGCTGTCTACAAGAGACCCACTTTAGACCTAGGGACACATACAGATTGAAAGTGAGTGGATGGAAAAAGATACTCCATGCAAATGGAAATCAAAAGAAAGCTGGAGTAGCAATTCTCATATCAGACAAAATAGACTTTACAATAAAGACTATTACAAGAAACAAAGAAGGACATTACATAATGAACAAAGGATCAAGCCAAGAAGAAGTTATAATAATTGTAAATATTTACGCACCCAACATAGGAGCACCTCAATACATAAGGCAAATGCTAAGAACCATAAAAGGGGAAATGGACAGCAACACAATCATAGTAGGGGACTTTAACACCCCACTTTCACCAATGGACAGATCACCCAAAATGAAAATAAATAAGGAAACACAAGCTTTACATGATACATTAAACAACATGGACTTAATTGATATTTATAGGACATTCCATCCAAAAAAAAGCAGATTACCCTTCTCAAGTGCTCATGGAACAGTCTCCAGGATAGAACATATCTTGGTCACAAACCAAGCCTTGGTAAATTGAAGAAAATTGAAATCATACCAAGTATCTTTTCCGATGACAACTCTATGAGACTAGATATCAATTACAGGAAAAAATCTGTAAAAAATATAAACACATGGAGGCTAAACAATACAATACTTAATAACTAAGAGATCACTGAAGAAATCAAAGAGGAAATCAAAAATACCTAGAAACAAATGACAATGAAAACATGATGGCCCAAAACCTATGGGATGCAAAAAAAAGCAGTTCTAAGATGGAAGTTTATATCAATACAATCCTACCTCAAGAAACAAGAATCATCTCAAATAAACAACCTAACCTTACACCTAAAGCAATTACAGAAAGAAGAAGAACAACAAAAAAAAACCCAAGTTAGCAGAAGGAAAGAAATCATAAAAATAAGATCAGAAATAAATGAAGAAGAAATGAAGGAAATGATAGCAAGGATCAGTAAAACTAAAAGCTGGTTCTTTGAGAAGATAAACAAAATTGATAAACCATTAGCCAGACTCATCAATAAAAAAAGGGATAAGACTCAAATCAACAGAATTGGAAATGAAACAGAGAAGTAACAACTGACACTGCAGAAATAAAAAGGATAATGAGAGAGTGCTGCAAGCAACTACATGCCAATAAGGTGGACAACCTGGAAAAAATGGACAAATTCTTAGAAAAGCACAGCCTTCTGAGACTGAACCAGGAAGAAATAGAAAATATAAACAGAACAATCACAAGCACTGAAATTGAAACTGTGATTAAAAATCTTCCAACAAACAAAAGCCATGGACGAGATGGCTTCACAGGTGAATTCTATCAAACATTTAGAGAAGAGCTAACACCTATCCTTCTCAAACTCTTCCAAAATATAGCAGAGGGAGGAACACTCCCAAACTTATTCTATGAGGCCACCATCACCCTGATACCAAAACCGGACAAAGATGTCACAAAGAAAGAAAACTGCAGGCCAATTTCACTGATGAACATAGATGGAAAAATCCTCAACAAAATACTAGCAAACAGAATCCAACAGCACATTTAAAGGATCATACACCATGATCAAGTGGGGTTTATCCCAGGAATACAAGGATTCTTCAGTGTATGCAAATCAATCAGTGTGATACACCATATTAACAAACTGAAGAATAAAAACCATATGATCATCTCAATAGATGCAGAAAAAGCTTTTGACAAAATTCAACACCCATTTATGACAAAAACCTTCCAGAAAGGGCATAGAGGAAACTTACCTCAACATAATAAAGGCCATGTATGACAAACCCACAGTCAACATTGTCCTCAATGGTGAAAAACTGAAACCATTTCAACTAAGATCAGGAACAAGACAAGGTTGCCCACTCTCACCACTATTATTCAACATAGTTTTGGAAGTGTTAGCCACAGCAATCAGAGAAGAAAAAGAAATAAAGGAATCCAAATCAGAAAAGAAGAAGTAAAGCTGTCACTGTTTGCAGATGACGTGATACTATATATAGAGAATCCTAAAGATGCTACCAGAAAACTACTAGAGCTAATCAGTGAACTTGGTAAAGTAGCAGGATACAAAATTAATGCACAGAAATCTCTTGCATTCCTATATACTAATGTGAAAAATCTGAAAGTGAAATTAAGAAAACACTCCCATTTACCATTGCAACAAAAAGAATAAAATATCTAGGAATAAACCTACCTAAGGAGACAAAAGACCTGTATGCAGAAAATTATAAGACACTGATGAAAGAAATCAAAGATGATAAAAATAGATGGAGAGATATACCATGTTCTTGGATTGGAAGAATCAACATTGTGAAAATGACTCTACTACCCAAAGCAATCTACAGATTCAATGCAATCCCTATCAAACTACCACTGGCATTCTTCACAGAACTAGAACAAAAAATTTCACAATTTGTATGGAAACACAAAAGACCCCGAATAGCCAAAGCAATCTTGAGAATGAAAAATAGAGCTGGAGGAATCAGGCTCCCTGACTTCAGACTATATTACAAAGCTTCAGTAATCAAGACAGTTTGGTACTGGCACAAAAACAGAAACATAGATCAATGGAACAGGATAGAAAGCCCAGAGATAAACCCACGCACATATGGTCACCTTATCTTTGATAAAGGAGGCGAGCATACACAGTGGAGAAAAGACAGCCTCTTCAATAAGTGGTGCTGGGAAAACTGGACAGGCACATGTAAAAGAATGAAATTAGAACACTCCCTAACACCATACACAAAAATAAACTCAAAATGGATTAAAGACCTAAATGTAAGGCCAGACACTGTGGAACTCTTAGAGGAAAACATAGGCAGAACACTCTATGACATACATCACAGCAAGATCCTTTTTGACCCAACTCCTAGAGAAATGGAAATAAAAACACAAATAAACAAATGGGACCTAATGAAACTGAAAAGCTTCTGCACAGCAAAGGAAACCATAAACAAGACGAAAAGACAACCCTCAGAATGGGAGAAAATATTTGCAAATGAAGCAACTGACAAAGGATTAATCTCCAAGATTTACAAGCAGCTCATGCAGCTCAATAACAAAAAAACAACCCAATCCAAAAATGGGCAGAAGACCTAAATAGACATTTCTCCAAAGAAGATATACAGATTGCCAACAGACACATGAAAGAATGCTCAACATCATCAATCATTAGAGAAATGCAAATCAAAACTACAATGAGATATCATCTCACACCGGTCAGAATGGCCATCATCAAAACGTCTAGAAACAATAAATGCTGGAGAGGGTGTGGAGAAAAGGGAACACTCCTGCACTGTTGGTGGGAATGTAAATTGATACAGCCACTATGGAGAACAGTATGGAGGTTCCTTAAAAAACTACAAATAGAACTACCATACGACCCAGCAATCCCACTACTGGGCATATACCCTGAGAAAACCATAATTCAAAAAGAGTCATGTACCAAAATGTTCATAGCAGCTCTATTTACAATAGCCAGGACATGGAAGCAACCTAAGTGTCCATCATCGGATGAATGGATAAAGAAGATGTGGCACATATATACAATGGAATATTACTCAGCCATAAAAAGAAACAAAATGGAGTTATTTGTAGTGAGGTGGATGGAGTTAGAGTCTATCATACAGAGTGAAGTAAGTCAGAAAGAGAAAAACTAATACAGTATGCTAACACATATATATGGAATCTAAGGAAAAAAAAAAGGTCATGAAGAACCTAGTGGCAAGACGGGAATAAAGACACAGACCTACTAGAGAATGGACTTGAGGATATGGGGAGGGGGAGGGGTAAGATGTGACAGGGTGAGAGAGTGGCACGGACATATATACTCTACCAAATGTAAAATAGATAGCTAGTGGGAAGCAGCCGCATAGCACAGGGATATCAGCTCGGTTCTTTGTGACCACCTAGAGGGGTGGGATGGGGAGGGTGGGAGGGAGGGAGATGCAAGAGGGAAGAGATATGGGAACATATGTATATGTATAACTGGTTCACTTTGTTATAAAGCAGAAACTAACACACCATTGTAAAGCAATTATACTCCAATAAGGATGTTAAAAAAATAAAAGAAGGTAGATCAAAAAAGAAGTGATGTTTGAAAAAACAAAGTACAATGAGTGCAAAAATGTTCTTTTCCTATCATAACGTAATTATACTGAAACTTTATTATGTTTCATATTAGTCATTTCTAATCTATCTTTAGTAATTGATAATAAGGAACTACTTCGTTTTACATAAGATCAGATTCAAGTGTTATTATTTTCCTTAGCTGCTTTTACTTGAAAATAAGTTCATCTGACTTTACAGAAAGTGACCCCCACAAAAAAATTAAGTGACATATCCTAAATTATTTCATAAGATCTCTGAGTAATGATTTATTTGTTCAATACCCATGAAGGTGATATATTTTAATATGTCTTTTTTTGATATTTTAATTATTTATTGCCAGTTAGGTGCCCATGTTATTTATATTAGTGTTGACCAGATTCCACTGAGTCTCAAAAGTAACTAAATATTAATTATTAATAATGAGTTATGGCAATTATATTTCTATAGCCCATACACTGAAGTTGATGTATCACTGTAAATAAGAAAACCATTCAAAGACAGAAGATGATAGCCAGACCTGGAATTTCAATAAATGTTCTTTGTTTTTATTTTTTTCCTATTTATTTATTTATTTAATTTTTCTGTTTGTAAATATATGTTCATTTGTATCATTTCTTTTTAGATTCTGCATATAAGTGATATCATATACTTCACTCAGTGACAATCTCTAGGTCCGTCCATGTTGCTGCAAATGGCAGGATTTCATTCTTTTTTATGGCTGAGTAATATTCCATTGTATATATGTACCACATCTTTATCCATTTCTCTGTCGATGGACATTTAGGTTGCTTCCATGTCTTGGCTATTGTAAACAATAAATGCCATGAAAAATGCAGTGCACTTAGCCTTTTGGACCATGTTTTTCTCCAGATATATTCCCAGGAGTAGGATTGCAGGGTCATATGGTAGCTCTATTTTTAGTTTTTTAAGGAACCTCTACTGTTCTCCATAGTGGCTGTACCAATTTACATTCCCACCAACGGTATAGGAGGGTCCCCTTCTCTCCACACCCTCTCCAGCATTTATTCTTTGTGGATTTTTTGTTGATAGCCATTTTGACTGGTGTGAGGTGATATCTCATTGTAGTTTTGATCTGCATTTCTCTAATCATTAGTGATATTGAACATCTTTTCATTGGCCATCCATATGTCTTCTTTGGAAAAATGTCTGTTTAGGTCTTCTGCCCATTTTTTGATTGGGTTGTTTATTTTGATGATATTAAGCCACTTGAGCTGTTTGTAAATTTTGGAGTCTAATCCCTTGTCGTTCAAATCATTTGCAGATATTTTCTCCCAGTCTGTAGGTGGTCTTTTCATTCTATTTATGGTTTCCTTTGCTGTGAGAAAGCTTTTGAGTTTAATTAGATTCCATTTGTTTATTTTTGTTTTTATTTCCATTATTCTGGGAGACAGATCAGAAAAGACATTGCTGCAATTTATGTCAGAGAGTGTTCTGCCTATGTTTTCCTCTAGGAGTTTTATAGTGTCTGGTCTCACATTTAGGTTTTTAACCCATTTTTAGCTTGTTTTTGTGTATGGTGTTAGAGAATGTTCTAATTTCATTTTTTTGCATGTAGCTGTCCAGTTTTCCCAGCATCATTTGTTGAAGAGACTGTGTTTCCACCATTGTATAGTCTTGTCTCCTTTGTCGTAGATTAACTGACCATAGGTGTGTGGGTTTATTTCTGGCCTTTCTATCCTGTTCCATTGATCTATAGTTCTATTTTTGTGCCAGTACCATACTGTTTTGATGAATATAGCTTTGTAGTATAGTCTAAGGTCAGGGAGCCTGATTCCTCCAGCTCCATTTTTCTTTCTCAAGATTGCTTTGGCTACTCGAGGTCTTTGGCGTCCCCATACAAATTTTAAGATTTTTTCTTCTAGTTCTATGAAAAATGCCATTGGTAATTTGATATGGATTGGATTGAATCTATAGATTGCCTTGGGTAGTATAGTCATTTTGACAATATTTATTCTTCTAATCCAAGAACATGGTATATATTTCCATCTGTTTGTGTCTTTGATTTCTTTCATCAGTGCCTTGTATTTTTTGGAGTACAGGTCTTTTGTCTCCTTAGGCAGGTTTATTCCTAGGTATTTTATTCTTTTTGATGCCATGGTAAATGGGATTGTTTCTTGAACTTCTCTTTCTGATCTTGCATTGTCAGTGTATAGAAATGCAACAGATTTTTGTGTATTAATTTTATATCCTTCAATTTTATCAGATTCATTGATGAGCTCTAGTAGTTTTCTGGTAGCGTCTTTAGGATCTTCTATGTATAGTATCATGTCATCTGCAAACAGTGACAGTTTTACTTCTTGTTTTCCAATTTGGGTTCCTTGTATTTCTTTTTCTTCTCTGATTGCCATGGCTAGGACTTCCAAAACTTTGTTGAATAAAAGTGGTGAGCATGGGCATCCTTGTCTTGTTCCTGATATTAGAGGAAATGCTTTCATCTTTTCACTGTTGAGTATGATGCTAGCTGTAGGTTTGTTGAATATGGCCTTTATTATGTTGAGGTAGGTTCACTCTATGCCCACTTTCTGGAAAGTTTTTATCATAAATGGGTGTTGAATTTGTCAAAAGTTTTTTTCTGCATCTATTGAGATGTTCATATTGTTTTTATTCTTCAATTTGTTGATGTGGTATATCACTCTGATTGATTTACCGATACTGAAAAATCCTTGCATCCCTGGGATAAATCCCACTTGATCATGTTGTATGATCCTTTTAATGTATTGTTGGATTCGAACTGCTAGTATCTTGTTGAGGATTTTTGTATCTATGTTCATCAGTGATATTGGCCTGTAATTTTCTTTTTTAGTGGTATCTTTTTCTGGTTTCTTTATCAGGATGACAGTGGCCCCATAGAATGAGTTTGGAAGTTTTCCTTCCTCTGACATTTTTTGGAACACTTTCAGCAGGTTAAGTGTTAGTTCTTCTCTAAATGTTTGATAGAATTCGCCTGTGAAGCCATCAGGTCCTTGACTTTTGTTTGCTGGGAGTTTTTAAATTACAGTTTCAATTTCAGTGCTTGTATTGGTCTGTTCATTTTTTCTAATTCTTCCTGGCTCAGTCTTGGGAGACTGTACCTTTCTAAGAAGTTGTCCATTTCTTTCAGGTTGTCCATTTTATTGGCATACAGTTGCATATAGTAGTCTCTTATGATCCTTTGTATTTCTGTGGTGTCAGTTGTAACTTCTTTTTTGTTTCTAATTTTATTGATGTGAGTCCTATCCCTTTTTTTCTTGATGAGTCTGGCTAAAGTTTTATCAATTTTGTTTATCTTTTCAAAGAACCATCTTTTAGTTTCATTGATCTTTGCTATTGTCTTCTTTGTCTCTATTTCATTTATTTCTGCTCTGATCTTTATGATTTCTTTCCTTCTACTAACTTTTGGTTTTGTTTGTTCTTCTTTCTCTAGTTACTTTAGGTGTAAGGTTGGGTTGTTTATTTGAGATTTTTCTTGTTTCCTGAGGTAAGATTGTATTGCTATATACTTTCCTCTTAGAACTGCTTTTGCTGTATTCCATAGGTTTTGGATCATTGTGCTTTCATTTTCATTTGTCTCTAGGTATTTTCTGATTTCCTCTTTGATTTCTTCAGTGATCCATTGGTTGTTTAGTAGCATATTGTTTAGCCTCCGTGTGTTTGTGTTTTTTATAGTTTTTTTCTTGTAGTTTATTTCTAATCTCATAGCATTGTGGTTGGAAAAGATGCTTAATATGATTTCAATTTTTTAAAATTTACTGAGGCTCGTTTTGTGGCCTAGGATGTGGTCAATCCTGGAGAATGTTCTGTGTGCATGTGAGAATAATGTGTATTCTGCTTTTGAGTGGAGAGCTCTATAAATATCAATTAAGTCCATCTGTTCTAATGTGTCATTTAAGACCTGTGTTTCCATATTGATTTTTCTGTCTGGATGATCTCTCCATTGACCAAAGTGGGGTGTTAAAGCCCCCCGCTATTATTGTGTTAGTGTCAATTTCCCCCTTTATGACTGTTAGTATTTGCCTTATGTAGTTAGGTGCTCATAAGTTGGGTGCATATATGTTTACAATTATTATATCTTCTTCCTGGATTGATCCCTTGATTGCTATGTAGTGTCCTTCTTTGTCTATTATAACAGTCTTTATTTTTAAGTTTATTTTGCCTGATATGAGTATTGCTACTCCAGCTTTCTTTCGATTTCCCTTTGCATGGAATACCTTCTTCCATCCCCTCATTTTCAGTCTGTATGTGTCCCTAGGTCTGAGGTGGATCTCTTGTAGACAGCATATAAACGGGTCTTGTTTTCATATCCATTCAGCCAGTCTGTTTTTTTTTTTTTTGGTTGGAGCTTTTAACCCATTTACATTTAACGTAATTATTGGTATGTGTGTTCCTATTGCCATTTTCTTAATTGTTTTTGGTTTGTTTTTGTGGGTCTTTTTTCTTTCCTTCCTCTTTTGTTCTCTTCTCTTGTGGTTTGATGACCATCTTTAGTGTTGTTTGGGGGTTGCTTTTTCTTTTTTTGTGTGTATCTATTGTAGTTTTTGGGTTTGCTGTTCCTATGAGGTTTTGATATAGCAGTATCTATATGAACAAGGTTGGTTTAAGTTGCTAGTCTCTTTCCCACCTAGAGGAGTTCCTTTAGCATTTGTTGCAAAGCTGGTGGTCTGGTGGTGCTGAATTCTCTTAGCTTTTGCTTGTCTGTAAAGCTTTTGATTTCTCCATCAAATCTGAATAAGAGGCTTGCTGGATAGAGTATTCTTGGTTGTAGGTTCTTCCCTTTCATCTCTTTAAATATATCTTGTCATTCCCTTCTGGCTTGCAGAGTTTCTACTGAGAAATCAGCTGTTAAGCTGATGGGAGTTCCTGTATATGTTATTTGTTGTTTTTCCCTTGTTGCTTTTAATAATTTTTCTTTGTCTTTAATTTTTGTCCATTTGATTACTATGTGTCTCGTCATGTTTCTCCTTGGGTTTATCCTGCCTGGGACTCTCTGCTCTTCCTGGACTTGGGTGGTTTTTTCTTTTCCGATGTTAGGGAATTTTTCCACTATAATCTCTTCAAATAATTTCTTGGGTCCTTTCTCTCTCTTCTCCTTCTGGGAACCCTATAATGCAAATGTTGGTGCATTTTTGTTTTTCCAGTGGTCTCTTAGGCTGTCTTCATTTTTTTTCATTCTTTTTTCTTTACTCTGTTCTGTGGCAGTGATTTCCACCATTCTGTCTTCCAAGTCACTTATTCCTTCTTCTGCCTCAGTTATTATGCTATTGATTCCTTCTAGTGTAGTTTTCATTTCAGTTATTATATTGTTCATCTCTGTTTGTTTGTTCTTTAATTCTTCTAGGTCTTTGTTAAACATTTCTTGCATCTTCTTGATCCTTGCCTCCATTCTTTTTCCAACGTCCTGGATCATCTTCACTATCATTATTCTGAATCCTTTTTCTGGAAGATTGCCTATCTCCACTTCATGTAGTTGTTTTTCTGGGGTTTTATCTTGTTTCTTCATCTTGGACATAATCCTCTGCCTTTTCATTTTGTCTATCTTTCTGTGATTGTGGTGTTCATTCCATAGACTGCAGGACTGTAGTTATTCTTCCTTCTACTGTCAGCCCTCTGGTGGATGAGGCTATCTAAGAGTCTTGTACAAGCTTCCTGATGGGAGGCACTGGTGGTGGGTAGAGCTGGGTGCTGCTCTGGTGGGCAGAACTCAATAAAACTATAATCCACTTGTTTACTGATGGGTAGGGCTGTGTGTCCTCCCTGTTGGTTGTTTGGCCTGAGGCGACCCAGCACTGGAGACTACAGGCTTTTTGGTGGGGCTAATGGAGGACTCCAGGAGGGCTCACACTAAGGAGTACTTCCCAGAACTTTTGCTGCCATTGTCCTTGTTCCTGTGGTGAGCCAGACACCCTCCTGCCTCTGCAGGAGACCCTCCAACACAAGCAGGTAGGTCTGGTTAAGTCTTCTATGGGGTCACTACTCCTTCCCCCTGGGTCCTGGTGTGCACAAGACTTTGTGTGTGCCCTCCAAGAGTGGAATCTCTGTTTCCCCCAATCCTATCAAAGTCCTGCAATCAAATCCTGCTGGCCTTCAAAGTCTGATTCTCTGGGGATTCCTCCTCCCATTGCTAGACCCCCAGGTTGGAAAACCCAAGGTTGGGCTCAGAACCTTCACTCCAGTGGGTAGACTTCTCTGGTATAATTGTTCTCCAGTTTGTGAGTCACTCACCCAGCAGTTATGGGATTTGATTTTATCGTGATTGCACCCCTCCTACCGTCTAATTGTGGCTTCTCCTTTGTCTTTGGATGTGGGATATCTTTTTTGGTGAGTTCCAGTGTCTTCCTGTCAATGATTGTTCAGCAGTTAGTTGTGATTCTGGTGCTCTCACAAGAAGGAGTGAGCGCACGTCCTTCTCCTCCCCATCTTGAACCAATCTCCAGTAGATGTCTTAATCTAGAAGTCTTTATTCAATTTCACTGCAATATGTAGAATAGTTTTTGATATATTATATACAATGCTTAGAATAGTGTGTATCTCACAATAGGTGCCTTTTAAATTTTTGTTGAAGAAATGACTCAAGGGATCAATGGTACAATAACATTTTAAAAAACAACAGCAAGATGAGTTTCTCCCTCCAAGGACCATTACTTTTTCCCATAACCAAAGAACTGAATATCTTTCTTGTTAATTGATATGTTCTAATCCTCCCGATCAACCCAAAGAACTAAAAAGTGTGGTAATAGTTCTTATTATTAGGACTCTATTTTTCAGTAGATTTGGTCACCTTGCAATTACTGGAATTACATTGAGATGGACATGTTTTTAGGATGGATTATGTTTGTTTTTATTTACCATTTTGTAGATATATACAAGCCATCCAACTTTCAAGGCCTTATGTAACCAACGGTTCCTTCCTTGCTGTCACACCAAGCCTACTCCTTTCACAGCCCATTATCAATATATGCTCTACACAGCATATGTCATCTTCACCTAATCAGTCCATAATATTATTGAACTGGGGTGAGCATTTGTAGCCCAAGAGAGTTTTGAGTTTCTCCAAACCCTATGATGCTAGAATCTACAATGTAGTAGAAAGAAACCAGACTTTTTATTTAAATGTATGAGATTCTATTAACCTCTACTGATCTATTATTAAATACTCTTTAATGACATTAACCTTCATATTTTTATTAAATGAAATAAAAAGATGTTGGAAATTCCCTGGTGGTCCAGTGGTTGGGACTCCATGCTCTCACTGCCTGGTTCAATCCCTGGTCAGGGGACTAAGATGTGGGGTGTGGAATAAAAACAAAAACAAAGCAAAACACAGGAATTTTGAAAAATAAATAAATAAATAAAAATTTTAAGGTGATGTTATTATGAACCTTTTCCATGCTAAAATGGCTGATGAAAGAGCTCTTTACAACTAACAGTAAGGTTGAGGTAGGAGTGCTATTGCAGAATAGGTATAACTTGTTGTATTTATAACTAAAAGGTCATATTTATCTTTTTTCTCCTCTGCAATGTGGTGAAGTCAATGTTTACAAACAGTCCACACATTTACAGACAGCCAGTTAATTTTCTGGTGTCACTAGGATGGCTATACATATACTTGAACATATACTTTTGAACATGTACACATTAAAAAATCCTGTAGGGTGAAAAAGCATGAGAAGTGTTTTCCAGAATTCTTTATTCTTTATTATTATTAAAGTATAATTAATATAAAATATATTAGTTTCAGGTATACAACAGTGATTCAATGTCTGTATACATTATCAGATGATCATCACAATAAATTTAGTCACCATCCATCCCTATAAAAAGTTAATACAACAAAAAAAGTTAATACAATATTATTGACTGCATTCACCATGGTTTACATTAGATTTCCCATGGCCCATTCTCTTTATAACTGGAAATTTGTACCACCCAATCCCCATCATCCATTTTGCCCACCCCGAAACCCTGCTCCCTTCTGGCAACCACCGGTCTGTTCTCTGTATCTATGAGCCTGGTTTTGTTTGTCCATTTGTTTTGTTTTTTATATTTTGCATATATGTGAAATCATACAGTATTTGTCTTTCTCTATCTGACTCATTTCACTTAGCATAATACCATCAAGTTCCATCCATGTTGTTGCAGATGGCAAGATTTCATTCTTTTTTATGGCTAAAATTTTGCATATTCTTTATCCATTCATTCATTGACAAACACTGTTTGTATCCCTATTGTAACATTTGGCTATTGTAAATAATGCTGCAGTGAACATAAGGGTATGTATATCTTTACAATGAGTGTTTTTTATTTCTTCAGATAAACCCCTAGAAGTAGAATTGCTGAATTTTATGGTAGTTCTATTTTTAATTTTTTGAGGAATCTTTATACTGTTTTCCTTAGTGGCTGCATGAATTTACATTCCCACCAACAGTTTACAAGTGTTTCCTTTTCTCCACATCCTTGCCAACACTTACTGTCTTTTTGATAATAGCCATTTTGACAGGTGTGAGGAGATATTTTATCATGGTTTTGGTTTCATTTCCCTGATGACTAGTGAAGCTGAGCATCTTTTCATGTGCCTGTTGGCCATTTATATGTCTTCTTTTGACAAAGGTCTATTCAGGTGCTCTGCTCATTTTTAACTGGATTTTTTTTTATGTTGAATTGCATAAGTTCCTTATATACTTTGGATATTTGCCCCTTATCAGATGTATGATTTGCAAATATCTTCTCCCATTCAGTAGGCAGCCTTTTCATTTTGTTGATGTTTATTCTTCACTGTGTAAAAGCTTGTTAGTTTGATATAATCCCATTTTTAATTTTCACTTTTGCCTTTGCCTGTGGAATCACATTCAAAAAAATATCACTAAAATCAATGTCAAGAAGGTTACTGCCTATGTTTTCTTTGAGGAAATTTATGGTCTCAGGTCTTACATTCAAGTCTTTAATCCATTTTGAGTTAATTTTTTATATGGTGTAAAATAATGGTCCAGTTTTATTCTTTTGCATGAAGCTGTCCACTTTTCTCAACATCATTGTTGAAGAGACGACAAATCTCTTTTCCCTGTTGTATATTCTTGCTTCCTTTGTCATAGATTAATTGACCATATAAGAATAGGCTTATTTCTGAGCTCTCTATTCTGCTCTATTGATCTCTGTCTATTTTTGTGTCAGTACCATACTGTTTTGCTTACTATAGCTTTGTGGTATATTTTGAAATCAGGGAGCATTATTCCTCTGGATTTGTTCTTCTTTCTCAATTTGCTTTGGCTACTTGGGGTCTTTGGTGTTTCTATATATATTTTAGGATTTTTTTTAGTTCTGTGAAAAATATCATTGGTATTTTGATAGGGGTTATATTGAATCCATAGATTTCTTTGGGTAGTAGAGGCATTTGAAAATATTAATTTTTCCAATCCAAGAACATTGTTTATGTTTTTATTTATTTGTGTCTTCTTCAGTTTTCTTCATCAATGTCTTATAGTTTTCATAGTACAAATTTTTCACCTCCTTAGTTAAATTTATTCCTAGGTATTTTATTCTTTTTGTTGTGATTGTAAATGGAATTGTTTACTTAGATTTTCTTTCTGAAAGTTTGTTATTAGTGTATAGAAAAGTAATAACATATTAATTTTGTGTCTTTCATCTTTACTGAATTTATTAGTTCTAACAGCTTTTTGATGGAGTCTTTAGAGTTTCTTGTGCATAGTATCATGTCATCTGCAAATAGTGACAATTTTACTTCTTCCTTTCCAATTGGTGCCATTTATTATTTTTTTCTTGCCTAATTGCTGTGGCTAGAATCTTTTTTTGTTTTTCTTTCTTTTTTCTTTTTTTTTTGCTGCAAGGATATGTCTTTTTTTTTTTTTTTTTTTTTGGGTGCTGTTTGTCCTTATTTTTAACCTTGCCAAGGAATCCAGCAATACAGATTTTAATTGTCTGGCACAGTCACTGACCAGAGCAATTTTCTCTGGGCTCAAAAAATCTGGGTGACATTTTGAGCAAATTTACTATCTCTTTTCTTTCAGGGTAAAAAATATTCTTTCTACCCATCATGACATGGTGTTGTCCTGGGAACTCCATCAAAGCACAGACTCACTAATCAAGTTTCTTTGCATAGGATTAAGATGGAAATGTTCATTTTTAAAAACTACAATCCACGTTTTCTTAAAATCTGTTGTCATTATTCCATAGGAGGAGTGGGGAATCCAATGTTACATGGAGATCATTGATCCCAGGGTGTGCAGACAGGGAGATAGCATTCAGGCTTGTTATAGTTGTTTGGTTTGGAGTTTTTTTGTTCTTGCAGATCTGATCCTTCTTTATCCTCTTGGTGCCTAGGGTTGGGGTTGGAGTAGGAGGGGGAAGTGAGCAGTCCTCTGACTGAGGGAGGAGATGGAGTGGAGGCCTTTGTTTTAAGACCACGTTCTGATTATGTGGTTAGAATTTCCAATACTGTGTTGAATGAAAGTGGTGAGAGTGGGCATCTTGTCTTGTTCCTGATCTTAGAGGAAAAGGTTTCAGCTTTTCACCATTGAGTATGATAGCTGTGTGTTTGTCATAAATGGCATTTATTATGTTGATGCATATACCACTATGTTGAGAATTTTTATCATAAATGGATATGAAACTTTTTCAAATGCTTTTTATTCATCTATTGAAAGGATTATATGATTTTTGTCTTTTATTTTGTTAATGTGGTGTATCACATTGGTTGATTTGCAGATGTTGAACCATCCTTGCAGCCCTGGAATAAATCCTACTTGTTCATGGTGTACGATCCTTTTAATGCATTGTTGAATTCAGTTTGCTAATATTTTGTTGAGGATTTTTGCATCTGTACTTATCAGGCATATTGGCCTGTAATTTTTTTTAATGTGTGTGGTGTCTTTGGTTTTGGTATCAGGGTGATGCTGGCTTTGTAAAATGAATTTGAAAGCATTCTCTCTTATTCAGTTTTTTTGAATAGTTTGAGAAGGATAGGTATTAAATCTTCTTTGAATATTTGGTAGAATTCACCAGTGAAGCTGTCTAATCCTAGACATTTGTTTGTTGAGAATTTTTTGATTACTGATTCAATCTCATTACTAGTAATTGGTCTATTTAGGTTTTCTACTTCATCATGATTCATGGAATTGGAAGATTGTAAATTTCTAGGAACTTATCCATTTCTTCCTGGTTGTCCAATTTGTTGGTGTATAATTGTTCATAGTAGTCTCATAATCATTTGTATTTCTGTGGTATAAGTTATAATGTCTCCTCTTTTATTTCCAATTTTATTTATTTGGCCCATCTCCTTTTTTTTCTTGCTGAGTCTGGCTAAATGTTTGTCAGTTTTGTTTATTGTTTTAAAAAACAGCTCTTAGTTTCATTGATATTTTCTAAGTTTTTAGTCTCTATTTCATTTATTTCCACTCCGATCTTTATTATTTCCTTCCTTCTACTAATTTTGGGTTTTGTTTCTTCTTCTTTTTCTAGTTCCTTTAAGTATAAGATTAGATTGTTTGAATTTTTTATTGTCTTTTGAGGTGGGCTTGTAATGCTATAATCTCCCTTCTTAGAACTGATTTTGGTGCATTCCATAGACTTTGGAATGTTGTGTTTCCATTTTCATTTGTCTCCAGGTAATTTTTGATTCTCAACTTGATTTCTTCAGTTACCGATTTGTTGTTCAGTAGCATGTTGTTTAGTCTCTTTGTGTTTGTGTTTTTCCTTGTGTTTTACAAGTTTTCTTCTTGTAATTGATTTGTACTTTCATATCACTGAGGTTGGAAAAGATGCTTGCTATGATTTCAATGTTCTTAAATTTATTGAGACTTGTTTTATGACCTAACATGTGATCTATCCTGGATAATGTTCCATGTGTACATGAAAAAAAAATGTGTATTTTTATGCTTTCAGATGGAATGTTCTCTATATATCTATTAAATTCATCTGCTCTTAATGTGTTGTTTAAGGCTAGTGTTTTCTTATTGATTTTTTGTCTGGAAGACCTATCCATTGATGTAAATAGGGTATTAAAGCCCCCTATTATTGCTGTGAATTTCTCCCTTTATGTGTGTTAATATCTGCTTTATATATATTTAGGTGCTCCTATGTTGGGTGCATAAATATGTACAAATGTTATTTCTTCTTGTTGGACTGATTCTTTATCATTATGTTATGCTGTTCTCTGTTATTGTTAGAGTCTTTGTTTTAAGGCCTATTTTGCCCAATAGGCCTAGTATTTTGCCTAGTACTGTTACCCCAGCTTTTTTTTGGTTTCCATTTTCATGGAATATCTTTTTCCATCCTTTCTGTTTCAGTCTCTGTGTGTTTTTATCTGTAGTGAGTCTCTTATAGGCAGCATATATATGGGTCTTGTTTTTTTTATCCATTTAGCCATGCTTTGTCTTTTGATTGGAGCATTTAGTCAATTTACATTGAAAATAATTGTTGTTAGGTATGTACTTTTTGCCATTTTATTCCTTGTTTTCTGATTGTTTTTGTAGCTCTTCTCTGTTTCTTTCTTCTTCTCTTGTTCTCTTCCCTTGTGGTTTGATGACTTACATTTGTGCTTTGTTTAGATTTCTTTCCTATTATTTTTTTTTTGTGTATCTGTTATAGGTTTTTGGTTTATAGTTACCATGAGATGTGTATATGTGTTTGTAGTTACCATGAGATGTGTATATATATATATGTGTATATGAGATGTATATATATATGTGTATATGAGATGCATATATATATATATGAGAGAGAGAGAGAGCAGTCTATTTTGACAGTCAAGTTAGAACACATTTCAAAAGCGCTATATTTTTACTCTTCTCCACATTTTGTTTCCGTTGTCTTATTTTACAACTTTAATTTTGTGCATTTCTTAACTAATTATTGTAGTTAAAGTTGATTTAACTAATTTTGTCTTTTGACCTTCATGCTAGCTTTATAAGTGGTTGATCCACTACCTTTAGTTTGTTTGCCTTTACTATTGAGGATTTTTTCTTGCATATATTTTTTTATTTCTAGTTATAGCCTTTTGTTTCAGCTTAGAGAAGTAAGTCCCTTTAACATTTCTTGTAAAGCTGGTTTAGTGGTGATGAACTCTTTTAGGCTTTGCTTGTCTGGGAAACTCTTATCTCTCCTTCAACTCTGTATGACAACTTAGCTGTGTAGAGTATTCTTGGTTGGAGTTTTTTTCCTTTCTGTCTTTTGTCCTGCAAAGTTTCTGCTGACAAATCAGCTAATAGTCTTATGGTGGTTCCCTTTTACATAACTGGTTGTTTTTCTCTTGCTGCTTTTAGATTTTTCCTTTATCTTTAATTTTCAATCTTTTAATTATGTTTCTTGGTGTGGATCTCATTGGATTCATCTTGTTTAAAGCTCTCTGCTTCCTGGACCTGGATCTCTTTTTTCTTTCCCAGGTTAGGGAAGTTTTCAGCCAGAATTTCTTCAAATAAGTTTTCTGCCAATTTTATTTCCTATGGCAGATTTCCTATGGTGAAAGTGGAATTAGGAATTAGAATATGTGTGAATTATGTTGCTTTCCAAAATGTTTGTATCAAATTAGTAGGAGATAGGTATCCATTTTCACTAAAGCAATGTTGTAATTTGTTGTAATTTTTAACGTCCTTTTTTGTTTGTATGTTAGTTTTGTTTTGATTTGGGGGGGCACTTTGCCAAGCAAAAGTGAAAATATTAAGGTTTTATTTAGTTTGCATCTTGGGTTCACTTGCAAAGATAACTTGTGTTAGAAATATGAATTGCCAGATGGAATCAGTGAGACCCTTATTTTGCTGTAGAAGTAATATAGTGAAAAAGAAAGAAAGTGAGATTTGGAGTTGAAACAACTATATCTGCTAATAAAATACAATTTTCTTGTTTTTTTTAAGAAGGTTATTTTTTCTCTTTTCAAAGTTTTTTTTTCTTCCCCCTAAACTAAGGGATGATTAAAACTGGATGCTTTTTTTATAAAAGGGCACTCTCTCAGGTTCCTTTCCACAAACATCTTTTCTTTTGAGAGAGAGAGGAAGAGGCCATGTAACTGCCAGTTATACCTAAGCTATGTTTATTAAGTGTGTTGATATATGATCTCCAACATCTAGCAATTTGAGGGCTTCCCTGTTGACACCTTCAGGTTACCTGAGATTCCTGATTAAACCTCAAAAATAAAGGTAATATATATTTTTGTTTTCTGAAGTTACAGCTGTCTTGGAGCTCAGGGACTTCTCTGCCTGTGACCACCTCTGAAAAGGCTTCAGTGTCTTCTGGTCACTTGCCCAGTAGTTCCTCCTGGTATGAAAAAGGTCTCTTAAAGCGTATAAGAAGGTATTGTGTCTACCTCAGCTGAAGCAATCCTAACTGTATATTATAGAGCCGAGGAAGCTTATTTGTTTCTGGTCTGGCATGTAAGGAGCTTGGGAGTTATACACCACCGTAATAACAAGTAAAAAGCTGAACAAACTGAAAATCAACAACTCTTCCATATGAGAAGTGAGGTCACAGGGCAAATTGCTGTCCCCTAAACTGGAGACAGGAGGACACAGAGAATCACAACTTACTTAAGCAAAAAGTCAAGAGCAGAAAACTCTATGGGAAGCAGTGCCAAGGTGAGAAAACTAAATTGTAATTGACAGAAGCTCAGTGTGGAAAAGTGTGAGAGTTAAAAATTCCAGGATGTCACAGTCATACTGAGGCTTCCATACACTTTTCTGAGCTTTACTTCTAAGAGCTCTACGAGGTTCTGACAGTGGAGATTGGGGAAAATCTCTCAGGCTTCTGGCAGGAGGAAGAAAAAGGAAGCATTTTGAAATAGGCCAGAGCATTCTGTTCTTAACAAGGTCAAGAGAAACTGAGTTACTACAGCCTAACCTGCTGGAGCTTTATCAGAATCTAATTGACCTGGAGGAAGGGAAATACCCATCTCTAGTTCCCTATAGTCATCTTGTTCCACCTAAGGGGAAAAAAAAAAAAACCTGAGAACTTGTGAAGTTCATAGCCCAGGGGCACAAGCTCACTAAAATACTGAGACCTAATCACAGAACTATAGAACACTTCTCCTCCACCCACACCCTATGTCTGTATCACTAAAGGCCTATTTATTGGAGTTCCTTTTATCCAGTATGTGAAGTCCAGTTTTCAACAAAAAATTACAAGGCGTACTAAGAGGTAAAAAACACAGCTTGAAGAGACAGAACAGCATCAGAATCAGATTCAGATATGCCAACGATGTTGAAATTATCAAACTGAGAATTTGTTGTAACTATGATTAATTTGCTAAAGACTCTAATGGAAAAAGTAGACAATATGCAAGAGCAGAGGGGTAATGTAAGCAGAGAGATGAGAGTTCTAAGAAAGAATCTATTCTTTCAATAAAAGAAATGCTAAAGCTCAAAAACATTTTGACAGAAATGAAGACTGACTTTGATGGGTTCATTAATAGACTGGAAACGGCTCAGAAAAGAATCCCTGAACTTGAGAATATGTCAACAGAAACTTTCAAAACTAAAATCAACGAGAAAAAAAGACTTAAAAAATTGAACAGAATATCCAAGAATTGTGGGACAATTCCAAAAGGTGTAACATACATGTAATGGAAATATCAGAAGGAGAAGAAAGAAATAGAAGAAATATTTGAAGCAAAAATGACTGAGAATTTCCTCAAATTTATGTCCGATAACAGATCAATGATCTAGGAAGCTCAGATAAATGCCAAAAAACCTACACAGGCATGTCATATTCAAACTGCAGAAAATCAAAAATAAAGAAAAAAATCTTGAAGGAAGCCAGAGGAAAAAAACACCTTACTTATGGAGGAGAAATATTAGAATTACATCTGATTTCTCAGAAACCAGGTAAGTAGGAAGAGAGTGGAGTGAAATATTTAAAGTGTTGAGAGAAAAAAACAACAACAGAAACACACCAACCTTGAATTCTGGATCCTGTAAAATTATCCTTCAAAAGTGAAGAAGAAATAGAATGAAAGATGAAAATTGAGGGAATTTGTTGCCATAAGACCTGACTTGCAAGAAATGTTAAAAGAAGTTCTTCAGAGAGAAAGAAAATGATGTAGGTCAGAAACTTGGCAACAACAAAAAGAATGAGTGAAGGTAAATGAAAAACTTTTATTTTTCTTATTCATAATTGATTGAACAAATAGTTTATTCAAAATAATAACAACATGGCATTCAATGTATAACTTATGTACAAGTGAAATGAATGCGAGCAGAAATAAAAGGAACAGAAATGAGAAATTAGGAATATTTTGTTATTATATGGTACTTATTCTACCTGTGAAGGAGTATAGTGTTATTTGAAATGGACTTATATTAGTTGCACACACATATTGCAAACTCTAGGGCAACCACTTTAAAAAAGTGAGGAAAAAAGTATAATTGATACACTAAGAACAAAGAGGAATGGGATCATATAATATGTTCAATTAAAACCCCAAAGGGCAGAAAAAGTAGAAAAAATAGGAACACAGAACAAAGGCAACAAATAGAAAAGAGTAACAAATATGATAGATATTATATCACTTTAAATGTCAATGGTCTAAATACACCAATTAAAAAGTGGATTGTCACAGTGGATCAAAAAACAAGACCCAACAATATGTTGCCTTCAAGAAACCCACTTTAAATATAAAGACACATATAGATTAAAAGTAAAGGGATGGAGAAAGAAATACCAAGCTAACACTAATTAAAAGAAGCTGGAGTAGCTATATTCATTTCAGACAGAGAACAGTAGAGCAAGGAAACATTAGGATTCTGAAGGTTAATTCATAAATGTAAATTTGGGCATGTTTTCAGAAATTACTGATCATTTTTGACTTTAACTAAATCCTAATCCTTTCACATTTGACTCTAAATTATACTGTCAGTTTTATCCAGTAGTTATTTTTTAGTTCCTAAATCAATAACCAGAGACCCTGCAGGAAGAAAATAGTACAAAAATTTTCAGATAGAGGCAGGTATCAATTTTTCCATGATAAAGCTCATTGTAAAACACAACAACAACAACAATAAAGGGAAGTGGTTAAAAGTGACAGAAACTGACCTGGGTCTAAGTTCAGACTCTACAAGTTATGCTACTGAATATGTTACATTTCTTCCTGTGACTCAATTATTTCCTCATTCATAAAGTTGTGGTAATAACAGCCTTTTTTGTATAGGGTTTTTGTGAGGATAGAATAAAATGATGTATGCAAAGTATCTGTCATATGAGTTGTTGTCTATAAAGAAAACATAGAAATAGATTAATTTATTATAAAACACGCAAATTCCACCCCAAGCTTGCTATCCTAATATTTAATAATTTTGTTATTATCAATAGATTTCCCCTTCTTTTAACAGGAATCATAACAAACAAAATTTATTATCCAAATGTGTTTATGTGAATACACATGCATTCATATACCACACGGAATTTGCTGTTTGATTAAAACAGCTTTCCTATACAGAGGTTCATTTTCAAACCATGCTTGTTGATATTGTCCGGGTGCCATGGTGTCATTTTCATCATTTTTTTAGCCCAGAAAAATATTCCACTGTTTCTTTGTGGACCACAGGAGCACCTGTGATGCATGCATCCATTTATTCTTCAAATATTTATTGAGCACATATTATATGCTAGGTGTTGTATGAGGTGCTGGAGAGTCAGTGGTAAATAATACAAGTTCCCTGCTCTCATGCTGTGTATATTCTATTGGGAGAAACAGACAAGAAATAAGAAAAATAATTTTCAAATAGTGATAAACACTCGGAAGAAAATAAAACAAGGTTACCTGATAATGTCATGGGGAGGAAGGGAGTAATTAAGTTGTATAATCAAGGTAGGCCTCAGAGATGATTTTGAGCTGATATTTGAATAACAAAAAAGAATTAGATGCACAAATAGGGTGATGAGCATACCAGGCAAAGGTAAAACCATGTGCAACACCCCTGAAGTGTCAGTGACTTAGCTTTATGAATTCCTAAGTAACTTGAAGATAAATCCGCTCAATTAGTTCAATATTCAGTAGATGAGCTTACCATTTGAAAGAACATGCTGACTCCTGTTTAAAGTGATGATTTCAAAATTCTAATGCAATGGTTCTCACACAATCATGTGCTTCAGAATCACCTGGAGAGTTTGTTAAATTACAGTTTCCTGATCTAAAAGAGTTGAACTTATAAAAACAGAGAGTAGAATAGTGGTTACCAGAGGCCCGGGGTAGAGGAATTGGGGAGATGATTAAGGTTACAAACTTGGAATTAGTGGACAAATAAGGCCTGGTGAGCTTTATAGACAATATTGTATTATAAACTTCAAAGCTGCTAAGAGACTAGATCTTAATTGTTCTCACCACAAAAAAGAAATGTTATGTGATATGATAGAAGTATTAGCTAACTCTATGGTGGTACTTCTATTGCAATATATAAATGTATCAAATCAATACATTGTATACCTTAAACTTACACAGTGTTACATATGTCAATTATATTTAAAAAAACGTTTCCTGGGCTGCAATTCCAGAGATTCTGATTCAGTAGGTCGGGTAAAGCCCACAGATTTGCATTTGTAATAAACTCACAGGTGATGCTAGCGCTACTAGTCTGGGGACAACACTTTGAGAACCACTGCTCTATCAGATCTGTCTTGTGAGTTTAATATCTATTTGATAAAAGTAAAGCATGCCAATATTTTCTTTCATGTAAAAAATTTACTTACCATGCATGGTGATCATCTGAAATTAAGTTTTGTAAGTGTAGTGGAAAAGTGCATGAAATACTGGAGGTAAAAAATACCTTCAATGTTTCATGTTGAATTCATAGCATCTATAATAATATGAGCTTAATTTCAATATAGCCTGTTGGTAAAAGGGTTAATGTCAGTCGTCATTCAGAGAGGATTTCAAAATTATTTTTTAAATGCTGAAAAGAATTTAAATGATAATAAACTGAGGGGTTTTTTAAAATTATTTTTTCATGGCTGGGAGATCACATAAATAGAAATTATATATTACATCCTGTTAATCTGGAGAAAATGAGAAGGTTGTGTTCTTATCAGCTGTGCCATTCAGGAGGATGCTAATGGAAAAGAGGTGGAGAAAGGAAGAGGGATATCAGGTTAGTCAGCGAGATCCGCTCAAACAATTCTGGTCAGCAGAGAGCTTGGCTGTTGCGCTCACACAGCCTGCATGACGTGTCAAAGAAGCCCATGTGCTCCTGTCCCTATGCACATCATGACCTTAGCATCAGGGATATCATATGGGCGATGATACTAAGAACAGCCAACAGTTATCCAGCACTTACTATGTGCCATTCCTCTAAGTGCTTTACATGACTAACCAACGTGACCCCTCCCTGCCACAACACATATATGAGGTAGATAGTAACATCTCCATTTTATAGATAAGAAGGTGAGGCAAAGAGTAACTCAGTGATTTAGGGTACCAGGCAGTAAGTGGAAACTCTGGGATCCAAACGTAGATAATTTGTATCAGTCTGACCTCTTAAACAATGTATTATACAGATCTTCCTCATTCTGATGGGGTTACATCCTGACAAACCAATCCTAAATTGAAAATACACTTAATACTAACCTACTGAAATCATTGCTTAGCCCAGCCTACCTCAAATGTGCTCAGAATACTTACATTAGCCTGCAGTTGGGCAAAATCATTTAACACAAAGCCTGTATTACAATAAAATGTTGAGTATCTCATGTAATTTATTGAATACTCTTTTGAAAGTGAAAACAGAATGGTTGTGTGGGTATGGGATGGTTATAAGCGTATCAGTTGTTCACCCTGGTGACAGCGTGCCTGACTGGGAGCTGTGGCTGCTGCCCTGCCCAGCATCACAAGAGAGACTATTGTACCACATGTGGCTAGCCCAGGAAAAGATCAAAATTAAAAATTCAAAGTACAGCTTCTACTAAATATGAATCACTTTCACATTATCTTATAGTTGAAAAATTAAGTTGTACAACTTTAAGTTGGAAACCATTTGTATACTGCTTCATATTTGGAAAAGAATCCCCAAATTAAAAGTTTTCAAGATTTGTGTCTATAGTCTAGGTTAAAATGAGGTATCTGATTCTTTTTCTTCACACCCTTTAAGTTATAATACAGCAATAACATGATGTCTATTTTTTAATCTTTCTGCCTGGATCTGACAAGAAGACATTCCAAATGAGGATCAAGAGAGAAAGAGTGTGGTGTAGTCACTGCAGAGAAAAATTTTGTACACACTTCCTAGTGTGTGATCTTGGGCAAATCACCAAAATGTTCTGAACTTAAGTTTTAGTATCCACAAAAGTATGACAACATTTACCCCACAAGATTAGACAATTAAATGAAGACTTTTCTGACCACTGATACAGATATGAACTGCACTATTCAGGTGTTCAGATGAGTGGACACTTTATGCATAACTTATGGGATTTTCAAGGGTCATTTTGACTGTAGGATTTTTGCCTTACCTGCTGACATCAGAATCCTTGCTTAAGATGCAACTCTATTGTAAGCCTTTGAGTGACAGTGGATCTAGTGTCTTCAGAGGATCTCCTCAGACTAGTTCTATAGTTGGGCTCAGGATGGCACACCCTAACTATGGAGATAAGTCTGATGGCTGCCCAGATCAAACAATAAAATAATGCTTACTAATAAAATCTACAGTTGGGGCAGAATGGCAATGGAGAGCAGCAGAATTCCAAAAGAACTGCCAACTGGTCATCCAGCAGGTATTTTGTTTTCATTTACAAAGCAACAACCGTAAACAATTTTTGTCAATCTGACACAATGGTTCATGTCAACATCTGGTTCTGACAACAATAAGAAATAATATTTCAAGGATTTCTGAGTACTTCATTTCAAAGTTTTATATTTAGAATAACTCCTTGAAATAATTTTTAGGTATTATAAAATATTTTCAAAGGTAGTTAAGTTTAACCATGGTCAAAAAGAGGTAAAATATCATTAAAATGAGTAGCATTGCATAAATATATAGAGGTAGGTAATCTTTGTAAGTGCTTTTACTTTGTAACCTAGATCCTAAAATCCAAGGAAAAGAATTGGATAAAATACAAAACAGCAAGGGAGATAAATGAGTAGTGAATTGTCTTAACTTTTATTTGACTATTTTCATTTACAGTTCTGGCACTGACACTTTTTTTAAAAAAAGATTTAAATTTTATGTAAAGATTGAACTTCAATAAAATAACTTAAAAAACATTTACATATACATCACTAAATCTCCATAAAATATACAATACTTTTGATACAACTATAGGCTACAATGACTTTGAAGGAAATGATACGTATTCATAATTTTTAAGAGCTATCCCATGTGTCACATGTAGGAATAAATATTTATATTGGATTTGCTAAGACATGTGGAGTATTAAACACTATATAACATGCACTCTCAGAAATTAAAATATACTTTTGAAAACATATTTTAAAAGCATAAAACTGTGTTTTCATTTAATCTAGATGTACATTAGAGCTTTTAAATAGAAATTTGAACATTTATTACAAATAAAAGATACTATAACATCGAGTGAGATATAGTCCAAAAGCTGCTAGGAACAAGTTTGGACATGTAGAATATAAATTTCAACTTTGGCTAGAGATAAGTATCATTTATTTTAAACCTCAAATGAGAAGGAATAATGTTAAATTTGCTAAAATTTTAAAACTTGACAAAATATTGGTGGTTTTTAATTTTTAGTACTTGTAAGCTATATTTCTTTTTCCCATTTATATAGATATGATAAAATCAAATGCATGGACTTAACTGTCTAAAATCAAAACCTGAATATTACTGCTAAATGAAGGTATATATTTAACATTCCATAGACCAAATCACTCAAGTGCAACAGACTGTGTTTTATACATACAAAGTAAAGATTTATAAGAATTATATTGTTTTACACTCACAAGAAAATTATGAGATAAAATTCTTTCATGTACTTCTGAACATCATTAACACTTACAAAATAACTCTCTGATGATTATTGGCACATGAAAATCTCCTTCTCTAAGAGATGATATTTAAGAGAGTTGGTAGCAGTAAGCTGTTTGGCATTTTAAAATGATTGCTATTTCTAGAAAATAGCAGCAATATTGCTCACCCAGAAGAACTGAAAATTGTTACATTGCTACAACCTGAATCACTTCATCAAATTAGCTTAACATTACTGTACATGAGGCTAAGAAAATGAATAGAAAGTGACAGAAAACAGGATGTTAAAACTAATGCAGAGAACAGTTCTGAGTCTTTTAATAGGCAGAAGCTACACATGAGCTGTAAATTTTACCCACAATTCAATACATTTTGGTATAACGCACATATTATGAATTCTCTGCTTCTGGCATGGTATGTCATTCTTTTATTCGTAGTTAGTGAAAATGTCTGAATTTGGCAACTTAAGACATGATACAACAACTGTATAAATGTCAGTTGTTAGGTACTTAGTATAATTTGAGATATTATAACTAAGAGAATAGTAAAAAAATCTGATTATAACAAAAATCTTATTTTATTGTTCTTAATTACTGTGCTGATGAAATAAAGTCAAAACAATTTTCCCACTCCCCTTACTGTATTACAGTATTTGTAAAATATATTAGTGTCATTAAACTAATGAGACTAGTGAGACTTTCTTAGATAACATGTGAAGAGTATTTTCTAGAATATCCTCCCCCCAAGATCTATGGATTATTATAGTACATTTCAGTTTTACTTTCTGATATAAAAGGAAAAGGATAAGTTGTCAACTTATATTTTTCCTGTTAATTCTTCCTCTATATAACTGATTTTGAAATTATAGTAAACAATTTCTAAATTCTCTGCTTTAAAAGATTTCCCATTTTAGAGTGAATAACTTAAGAAATAATATTTAGACTCTTTTATATTAAAATGGTTCAGTGGGAAAATAAAAATATGGAAAGCACTTGATAGCATTACACTCATAGCATTTTCCATCTGGGAACTAACTACTGCATATGACTGGGAACAAAATTTCAAATGGAAATATTACCTTTTAAATCTAGTTTTAATTTAGATCTTTTACATATACATTAAAAATCATGTTTTGGGCCATTATTGACTAAGGTGCAACAATCAAAATTATAAGAAATTTTATATTTAAGAAAAATATTAATACCAAATCTTTAAAATCTATCTGACATCACATTCAGCCCTATGTGTTCAGATGCAGATGAAATGTTACATTCTCTTAAATCTAGTGCAGATCTCACCAGCCATCCAGCTAAGCCTCAGTAAGGGTTATGACTGTCTTCCCTATATTTTCCTAAATCACAATATACCTCTATTAAATTTGCAGCATGTTTAGAAGGAAACATTTAATTTCAGCTAAAAGCATGATTCTTAATGTGTTTTAATATGGTAGGTCAAATCATACCATATATAAATTGTTCTACAAAATATATATTTGATGATATTTCAAATGGAATGTATTCAAGTTGATAGTGGTAGCCAAAGATGCTTGATAACTTAAAAGGTGCATAATACTAAAAAACCTGCAAAATTCAAACATTTAATTTTTAATATACTATAAATGTTCACTGAATCTAAAAATAATACCCTAATTGTATAAGGTTCCTTTTCAAGTAGTTGTTATTAAAAAATTATAAATAATTCTTATACTGTGCCTCTCTGTCTTATACTTCAAAGATATGGAATATTATCTTTATCACTATATAAATAACAAGTAGTCCTTTATAGAAGGAATTGAGGAGAATAGAGGAAGAGAACTGTGGCTATTTTTCCCTGTTATTATGTGCATTTATGGATATAAAGTTGAAAACACCACTTGCTTATGTCAAGGAGAACAGGCTATGTTCTGCTTTAGGAAATAATGAGCCCAGGTGCTCCTTTAATAAAGTTACTGTGCATTCAGCTCAGCTGAGTATAAGCATATAGTTAAGGCTATGTATACAATAAAGAGAAGAATTGAGGCAATTATTTGGATAAATCAGGAAAACAAACTTCTAAAGAGATCACTTTATGGGTCTAAATATTTTTTCTCCACATTATATTCTGATATATATTACCACACAATAGTTCATTTTCCGCTTCACTTTACCTGTGTGAAATATTATACAGATAAGAAATTTCTTATGGGAAAAGAAATATTGATAGAATAATAACTTTCTCTATCAAAGCACATCTGTTTTCTGGGGAAAATCAAAATCAATATCCCCTTAGAAATCAATTGCCAAAGTGCCTAATTCAAGGAAAGAAGCTCTCTAATTTTTTTTAATTACATGAAATTATCAAAGGGAGATAACTCTTTTTTGGCTGAAGGATTTTTATGTTTAGAGAATGAACCTCCTTGGCTACATTCTCAGCTGTGATCATTGTGATAAGAACAAGCAAGAGAGACCAAACCATCTCGGAGACTGGCAGAAACATACTGAATTTAGAGACAGCCACTTTTTCACTCCAAAGAGTACCTTATTAGATATTTAGGGCTATTTTAAAATGCATCAAATGTACGCACTCTTAACTGACCACAGAAGAGTCACTCATATTTCCACTGGAACTAGCAAGTAATTTTGTGAGTGATTTTGTACATACTATATAGTTCTTAACATATGAGTGAAAATTGGAGTTCATTGATGAATGAGCATAAAAACCAATGAACACTTTGAAAAGATATTGTAGAAATGTAGTAAGTCAACATTTCTTGAAGACGTATTATATGAGAACCATTAATCTGTTCCAGTAGAAAATCCCAATTTTTAGACAAGGAGGAAAAAAATCCAAGCCAAGCATGAGACAAAGGAAACACCCACAGACAAATCTATGTATCTTTTTACATAGAATGCCAGGTAAAATGAGAAAGGGTGTGCAAAATAAAAACCAGTTTATGCTCTTAGAATTAAAAGAAAAAAAAGATGAGTATCGTAAGTAACAAAATGTGACAATTCCCTTAGGAAGAGTTAATAAAAAGTTAAGAAAAATAGAAGTCCCACTACTTAATTAAACAAACATCAGTAACAGCAGGATTATTTCTGCCACCGATTTTCTTCCTTCCTTTCTTGTTTCAGAAATTATTTGATTAAAAGAAGGGGAAAAATAGTCTGCTAGAAGTTATTTATATCACACAAATGAAGGCACAAATAGTAGGACTCCAGAGTGGATGAGTGAAGGCATGGTGAATATCAGGTGATTTTGGCATGAACAAAAACTGACCCTGAAACACAGTTGAAGATCTAGTGCTATTTTGTGTTTACAGTTGCACACTTAAGTGACTAACTCAGGGTTAAAAATCTTTAAGGTCCATAAAAATCTTTTCTTTCTTACTTTCTAGCAATAAAATATACTTATCAAAACTTGCTAGCTAATCTGTGCAAATGTATACTTCTCACTGATGCAAAAAATATGTAGGAAGATAAACCCTAAAAGACCTGCTTTTCATAATGTTCAAATGATCCTACACAGAGTCAGCTTCTGAAGAACTTTCCAGATTTGAATTGGAGAGAGAAACCAAAATGTGGGATCCAAAGGATAAAAGGACAGCTGTGCCCCTGTAGGACGCACTTTTGAATTTGTTGATGAAAGCTTAAATGGAGTTTACTTTCTAATAGCTGATCACAGGTAAGCTCCATGTCCTTAGGAGAATTTAGGGCCAACAGGCCATGCTTTGACAGAAAATACCCTTGGACCATACTTCAGAATCCTTTGCTGTAAGTATATCACATATATATGATTTGGCTAGATTAGCACTGACTCAATTGCCACTAATAATTATATATAGTCTTAGGAAAAAAGGATTATCAAGGAAGTCACTGGGTACAATATTCATTTTAAACTATCTCAGGAAGGAATTATACACATTTGCTCAATAACTATTAGTTTAAAATCTCTGTAGATTTTTTTTTACATCTCTGCTTGTGAAAAAAATGTCATTGTGATTGTATCTTCCTTGGAATCAAATATTCTAGAATATGAAGTCATTCAAAACTAGACTGTGGAAAGAACCAGATTAAAAGCAGGGCAGTGAGGTCACCAATTGCTGTTCTTCTCTCCCAAGTTTGTTTAAATGACTAAATATATCAGCAGCTGACAATTATTCCACATCAGAAGCGTCATTGTCAGAAAGATGATAGTTACTTCCTTTCACCCGAATATATTCAATATATCTCCCTTCATCAGAATCTGAAGTACCACATGTACATAGCCTGTTATCAAAGAGTGATTCAATTTCCTCTAATTTTTTCCCTTTGGTCTCAGGAAGACAGCCGTAGATGAAAAGGAGACCCACAGCAGCGAATCCAGCATAGAGGAAGAAGGCTCCTGCAATGAGAAATAATATATATGTATAGGTTTACATTGGAAAGGGTACTTGATCTTAACTTTTCTTTCTGGTCAATCATGCATGACTGTGGTCTGAGATGGAACCAAAAAATTGCTTCCAATCTCGTTTATTCTAATTGTTCTAATGCTGTGAATATAATGCAATTTGTCTTTCTAAACTCAAGTCATGTAATCACTCAAGAAGAATGACAGACCAGGCTCAGATGTAACTTCTGCTTTGAAGTCTTTCCTCACTTCCCTGGTTAGAGTTAATTGTGTTTTCATGAAACTCTGCTGAGGTAAAGTGGTATATAACAACCAAGAAGTATTATAATTATGTGAATATATTTGTCTGTCTTGTCTACTAGACTGGAGGCACTTTGTGGGAGAAATTAACTTCTCATTTGTCTTGTATTTCCAGAACCACATTCAATGACGATATTGCTGAATTCATGGGTCAATGCCCAAAGTCTGGGAGTCAACTTTGAGTTTTCTCTTACTCTCCCACCCAATACCCACTCTGTTAGAAAATCCTGTTGGATCTACCTTCAATCACAATCCAAAGATGACCACCTCTCACCATTCCTGGATATCTCTGGTCTTAAAAGACAAATGGCTGGAGAAAGGATATCAGATTGGGAGTTGGAAGATCTGGTTTAAGTCTTGCTATGTGACTTCCAGATAGTCATTTAACCTCCTCCCTGGACCTCAGTTTCCTCATTAAGTAAAATAAGATCATTTCTCAGCTCCTATTTAAATTTATGGTTTAAATTATAATTCTGTAGGTTTTACAACCCAAATCAGGACCAGGTATAGGAAAGATGGTTATGAGATGCTTGAGGAGGAGACCAGCAAAAGTGGTCTCCTCAATGACAGAGTCTATGGCTTGTCTTTGGGTTCCTAGTACAGTGCGGACACATTGGAGTGTTTAGAGAATGAACGTTCTCTTGTTGACTGCCAGATGGAACACACTGGATAGCAGATCTGAAATAAAGGGCTATACTAGACATCATGAAGACATATTTGAAAGTCAAGCTATAAGCTAAATAGTACAGCAATTAAAGAACTGAATAGTATTTCTCAGTTCTGCTGAATCATTACAGAATATGGAAAAACATTACTAAAACTACTTTCTTAAAGTAGTTTTTAGGCCTATAAAGTAGTTTAGTAGGCCTATAAGTAACCATTTCAGTACTATCCACAGAAACATTTCTTGGGAAGACTCAAGGAAAACTACAGAGGAAAAATGCTGCTGAATTGGCCACTCCAAAGCATCTGCTCTTTGGAATGAGGAGCCATGAGAAAATAAAAGGGAAACAGAGGTAAACTATGAGACATTAGGAAAAATATGAAAGGGCTGACTAAACCAAGACATAATTTGTTAGATGAAATCATCAGAAGCTATATAATTCTTACGGAGTGGGACCTGCATAAATCAAATTCTTTCTTTAATAAAAATACAATTCCATTTACAAATATAAATAAATAAAATTACTTCATTTCAGTGTGGTTTACATTAAACACTTACTACAAGTTTATATATTTTTATGTCTTATACTTGATAAATAATCAGAAAATAATAATAGGTCATCTGGAATGAATAGCTGAGTGTTATAGTGAGAGAAAGGCACCATGTCTCTGTAGAGAGTGTAGGTCTGAAAGTCACCAAGTGATGCAGGCTGAATCCTTGAGCAGTTTCTTGAATTGTCTTGACCTTAGTTTCCTGATCTGACAGGGAAAATAAATTCTGCCTGGCTAAACTGCAAAGAATAGAAACAATGTATGTTATAGTCCTGTTAGAATTTTGGATGTTAGTTGCTCAAAAGAGTGATAGACAGCATTATTAAATTCTACTAAATGGCTAGTAAGATCAGCATGACTAATAAATTGGTAATGTTTTCATCTAAAGGGTGATACTGACAAGCTAGCTCTTGGAGAATGTGGAATTTTGAGAAAAAAATGATAGGAGATGAAGTCCTGTGTTCTGAATACAGATAAACAAAATTGTGGACATAAGAGAAATGGAATCTTCAGTGGGGAGGGGCAAAGAAAGGATGGTAATCATGTTGATGATACAGAAAAAAATAAGTGCGGAGTGTAAAACATTTTAGACCAAATCAGGACACTAAACTCTAAAATATCTAACATAGTAAATATAGTCTGGCTTTATAAAATATAATATTGAGAAATATTCATCATCTTTCACAATTTAGGTGCAGTGGCATGATTAGAAGTAACAAATCAAATCTGTTAGCACTAAACTCATACAGTCAAAAACAATTAGATGGATTACGAAGATTCTTAAAGGCCATGAAGTCTCCTGTGTGTGAACCAGATTCCCAAAGCCAAATAACATTAAGGAAATTCTATTCCTTTTATAAAAATCTGAGTAATCTAAAGAAGGCAAATGTCAAAATTGCATACATGGGCTTCACTGGTGAGACCTGTGGTTAAGCCACAGAGGTGAGGTGTAGGCAGGCCTGGGAGGCTGTGACCTGCTCCATGTAATGGGCAAGTCAATTATGTAACTCACTTTCTTAATTATGCCCCCTTGGAATGAAAATGAAAAAAATGTCTGTAACAAGTCTGTCAGGATTGTTAAAGAGTGCAGATATTCCTCAGCTTTATTCTAAAGGAAATAAATCTTATTAGAATCCTATATTAAATTTCAGATTAAAACAAATATTTAATTGAATCATATAAAATGAGGAATTAAAGACCATGTTTGATTGAATTTCAGTACTTCAACACAGGAACTTTAATAATAATGCTCAACAAGGGATCTATTTAGTCACATGTGTTATAAATAAAGTGATATACTGGTGACATTTTAATGATAATTTTTAGTAATAAACATTACTGAATGGGGTCCTAGGCAGACCTTTCTAGGCAGTATAGTTTAGGAAGGAATCAAAACCTGAGGTCTCCAGAATGGCTGTCATTAACAACTCTACAAACAATAAATGCTGGAGAGGGTGTGGAGAAAAGGGAACACTCCTGCACTGTTGGTGGGAATGTAAATTGATACAGCCACTATGGAGAACAGTATGGAGGTTCCTTAAAAAACTAAAAATAGAACTACCATACGACCCAGCAATCCCACTACTGGCCATATACCCTGAGAAAACCATAATTCAAAAAACGTTATGTACCACAATGTGCATTGCAGCACTATTTACAATAGCCAAGACATGGAAGCAACCTAAGTGCCCATCGACAGATGAATGGATAAAGAAGATGTGGCACGTATATACAATGGAATATTACTCAGACATAAAAAGAAACGAAATTGAGTTATTTGTAGTGAGGTGGATAGACCTACAGTTTGTCAAACAGAGTTTAGTAAGTCAGAAAAAGAAAAACAAATACTGTATGCTAACACATATATATGGAATCTAAAAAAAAAAAAAAAAAGGTTCTGAAGAACCTAGGGGCAGGACAGGAATAAAGATGCAGATGTAGAGAATGGACTTGAGGACACGGGGAGGGGGAAGGGTAAGCTGGGACGAAGTGAGAGAGTGGCATGGACATATATACACTACTAAATGTAGAATGGATGGCTGGTGGGACGCAGCTGCATAGCACAGGGAGATCAGCTCGGTGCTTTGTGATCACCTAGAGGGTTGGGATAGGGAGAATGGGAGGGAGACGTAAGAGGGAGGGGATATGGGGATATGTGTATATGTATGGCTGATTCACTTTGTTATACAGCAGAAGCTAATGCACCATTGTAGAGCAATTATACTTCAATAAAGATGTTGGAAAACAAACAAACAAACAAAAAATACTTGAGGTCTTATGAAACAATAAAAAAGGAAGTAAAAGAAGACATGAATATTTCCAGAGAAATACATCATTATGGTGCATATTTGTTAAATCAGGAATATAAACATATACCTTACATAAATCAGTAACCTATAGATTAAAATATAGAGCAATAAACAGAGAAAATCTAACCTGAGCTGAGATATTGTTCCACTAGTGAGGACCTAATGGACAGTGTGCTGACATGATAGAAGCTTGGCTTAATGCAAAGCAAAAAGCTTCTTCTAAGGAGATATTTTTGAAAGTAACCTGGCTATGCCATATTTAAATTTTGTTTCTGTTGCCTCATGTTTTTCTGACAGAATGTATTCAAGGAAGAGGTGCTTTGCTATCAAAAGTCTTACCACGTAGACTTTTATTATTTGGTCTATGACTTTCTATTAAAAAATGCTTTCTCAAGATATTAGTCTATATTTAGGTCTTCAAATATTTACGTGTTCTTAAGAATCAGAAAATATGGATAAATATTTATTGTGTTCATATTTATGCTGTTAGGAAGATAAGCTTACATATTTATGTAAAACATTTTAATTGTCAAATGGGATAAGGCTGAATATACTAAATATATATCCAGTTTAAAATGCCAGTGCGTTCCCTTTCCAAGAAAATAAATATTTCTAAATGTCCCAAATGGTGATCGGCAGAGAGAGGAGTTTTATAAAGATAAAAAAAGCATTAGATAAATAGTTTTAAATAGAAGTAAATATCAATTCAGCATGTTCAGAAGAGAGGAGGAATAGACTTTTATAATGTTTCCTCATATTCACCATTCAGACAAAAGTTCATCCGTGTATTTATTCATTTGACAAATACTTCTGAGTGCTTATTAAGTGAATAGGATGCCCTGGAGGGCACTGGGAATATAATGGTGAACAAAGCATAATCCTGGCCTAAGCGCAAGGGATTTATGGTCCAGTAGTGAGGGGTGGGGTAGGGGAGCTGACAAATAAACCTGTTCTTACAAAAAGGAATTATAAGTAGCCAGAACATGGGATGAGATGAGATGAGGTGAGAGATGGGGGAGGGGATCAGAGAATGGTCTAAGCAATAGGCATTCAATATACCATCACAGAGGCTCATGAGAAGATTAGAATGAAAACCTCCTATTTCATCATTTAGAATCCAATCACAGCTATACACTCATACAATGAAGAAATCCTCTTGCTAAAAAGCCAAAATCATTTCATTTTAGCAAAGATAAACTTGAAGTAGCTTCCCAAAGTTTTTTCCTAACTCAGTCACTTCTCAAGATTGTTTTCTTCGAGTTACGGTCTCCACACATTTTCACTTGAACACTTCTGCCACATTTATAGTTTTGGCAGTGGTAAGCGCTGGTCTCAGTGGATCCTGAAATGCTTTGGCCTGAACAGCACAGATGATAGAGTGGAAGGCATAACTCATAGCACAACATTTGGGGGAGCTACTTTAACACTACTTCCACTCTTGGATACCACTCCATCCTGTTATGAGACATCTTCAAGCATTAGCCCTAGACTCCTGCAGTTTTCTACCATTCTCTGTTTATGTTTTTTCATTAAACTAAAGGCCTTGTTGTTTAGATTTCCAACTGGGGAGATGGGTGGGAGATGTTTGGGTTTGAAGTGTAGGTGGGTGGGTGAAGGCTATAAGCAATACTGCTTAGGAAAGGAGAGTTCCTCTTATTTTTTCCCAGAAACATTTCCAAGGGCTGTGGGGAATAACAAAGCCATATAGAGACATTTATAATAGCAAAAATATAACCATCTAATCTTTCAATCACAAATGATAGCATATCTAAAAATAGAGTAGGAAAATAAAAATGAAACTATAGCTGGAAAAAATATTCTCTTACCATAGTATGTAAGATACTCTGCTGTGTGTAAAAATGTCAATGAAACCAGAACATTGAAAATCCAATTTATTCCAGATGAACATGCATTTCCTGTACTTCTTGCCCAAAGGGGATATATTTCAGAATTCACAGTCCAAGGCATTGGTCCCATTCCTGAGAAATACAAAATGAATTTCAGTAAATGTAGTAAGAAATTTAAAAGCGTAGTTTTTCTCCTTTAAATAGAGACAATTTAATTAACATAACAATAATAACAACAAAGCCTTTGTTTACCAGGTGCGAAGAAAACAAGATATAAAATAAGGCCCAGAAGTGCAGTCCAGGAGTATGGAGTAGGGCAGAAATTGTAAGCCCAAAATACTTCTTCTGTTTTGAATTTGGTTTCATTTTCACACCTGAAAAATAATGCAATATAAATATTAACTTAGGGTTTTAGGGTATAGTTGCAGAAATTCAGTGTGATCATCTAGAAGGTATTTGGAAGTTCCTTAATGTCATTAAGGAAAAGAATCCAAGATGTTTCTCTTGAAAAATAATTTAAGATTTAAATAGGAGGATTAGATATGTAAGCTCACATAAAACTTTTTAGAGCTGAATATAATTCAAGAACAACAACACATTGTGCATTCAACTCGACAGCAAAAAAACAATCCGAATGAAAAATGGGCAGAGGATCTGAATAGACATTTTTCGAAATAAGACATACAGATGGCCAACAAGCACATGAAAAGGTGCACAACATCACTATTCATCAGGTAAATGCAAATCAAAACCACAACGAGATATCGTCTAACATCTGTTAGAATGACTATCATCAAAAAGACAAGAAATAAAAAGTGTTGGCAAGGATGTGGAGAGAAGGGAACCCTCACGCATTGTTGGTGTGAATGTAAATTGGTGCAGCCACTATGGAAAACAGCGTGGAGATTCTTCAAAAGCTTAAAAATAGAACTACCATACGATCCAGCAATTCTACTTCTGGGTATTTTTCAGAAGTAAACAAAAACACTAACTTGAAAAAATATCTGCACTCCCATGTTCACAGCAGCATTATTTTCAATAGCCGAGACATGGAATCAACCTAAGTATCCATCAATGGATGAATGGATAAAAAAAATGTGGTGTATATATATAGTATACACATATATATAGTATTCAGCCATTAAAAGATGGAAATCTTGCCATTTGAGACAACATGGATGGACCTTGAGGGCATTATGCTTAGTGAAATAAATCAGAAAAAGACAAATACTATATGATCTCACTTATATGTGTAATATTAAAAAAAACAAAAACAAAAAAGAGCTCATAGATACAGAGAACAGATTGGTGGTTGCCAGGGGTGAGGGGTAATGTGAGGTGAAAATGGGTCAAAAGGTACAAATTTCCAGTTATATAATAAATGAGTCATGAGGATGTAATATATGCCATGGTAGGTATAGTTAATAATACTGTATTGCATAAGAGAGTAGAGCTTAAAAGTTATCATAAGAAATAAAATGTAAATATGTGTGGTGACGGATGTTATCTAGACTTATTGTGTTGATTTCCCAATATATTCAAATATTGAATCATTGTGTTGTACACCTGAAAGTAATATAATGTTGTATATGTAAAAATATACCTAAAAAAAAAAATTGTGTTTCATACCCATTTCATACGTCAGACATGATTTCCCGTTAGTCCTTGAAGGCTGCAGCAACAGTTTAAAACCACTGAGAGTAAGTAGGTTGTGGTAGAAAGCTTTAGATTTTGCAGTTAGGACACGATTCAAATTCCAGAACCAGATTTTTTTTCATCTGTAAAATGGGGTATAATGCTTAACAGGTAATTTTAGGGATTAGAAGGGTCACCTGGAAAGGGGTGATAGGGGAATGTGGGCAGGGAGCAATGCTTATTTCTTATTCAAACTAACCCTTTACTTTCCTGTTGTGTGTACTTGCTTCTCTCTCAGTCACTCCCTGCTGACTTTGCTTCCTAGTTCTACAGTGAAGCAAAGTCTCCTATTGTTCTAGACTGATTCTCAAGTTGAACTTCCAGTTCTTTACCTTAATTGAAATCTGAATTACACCTGAAGACATGATCAGCCTGAAAAACTTTCTTATCCTTTACTGTCATTTTTTTAGGCTATTGTTTTCTCTCTACCAATCTCTATTATTGAACCTTGACATCTAAGCCCTGTTATTATTGCTGTGTTTATGACCTCCATCGTAACACCCCATCTGACTTGATGCCTGGTCAGTCATCTTCTCCATCCCTCTCATCCTCTGTCACATTCATTTATGTCTACTTCTGGCCTGTCTGATAACTTGGCTTCATAGTTCCTTATTTAACCTCTGAAACTGTGGAAAGGGCATTATAATTAGCTTGATTTGGGACTATTTTACTTCAAAATTTTACTGTTTTACTTCTCAAACTTAGAGCATTCCATTTCTGATTACAAGCACTTTATTTCTTCATTTCTGGTAGCTTGTTCCACACCCAAATTACAATCTTTAGATTCTACACTCCTCTCAGTATTCATTCACATCACTGCTTAGACCATGCCAATACTGTCTTCGCTGACCTCTAGAATCCATCTTTCATTCCTCCATGCTTGCCTGTCATTCTCACAGTTTCAGTTCCCAACCCTGAGCAGGACCATTAACTTCCTTTAATAACTGCTTTTCAGAAGCTGGGCAAAATTATGAAACCATGCTGCTGAGTTCTATTAAAAGTTCATGCTATTTCTTCTCAGTTGGGTTCCTAATTATGCTTATTTTTACCCTTTATTGTCTTCTGTACTGAATTTTCTGCTTATTTCAGAGTAGACATTGAATAAACTTTTTGTCAACTGTTGCCTCAATTAATTAAAATATTTCTTACTATCCTCTAGTCATGAAATCTTTCCCTCTCTTTCTGGGTACGAAGAACTTGCCTTCATCTTTAAGACAATTGAGGACTTTCAATTTGAATACGCTCAATTTTTCTCTACTGGACCTCTACTTTTCTATATTTTATTTTAGATTCTTCTCCTACCTAGAATGGTAACATGTCCCTTTCTAAGGTCTGCCCTTCCTATTAGTGGTCCTGCATCTCATTCTCCTTCTGTCTCCTCTGGGGTCATGTTCCATCAGTAGTCAATTCTCTTTATGCGATCTTTAGTTTCTTCCTACTTGAGCCTACCCTTCTGTTTACAACACAAAAAATTACTCCTATTAAAATCTTTCATCCCTCTCATATTACTACTACTAGCTCATCTGAAATTACAAAGAAGTTTATACTAGTGAGCTCTGTATCCTTATTATCCACTCTTTCCTACACAAGCCCATTTCCCCACCTACTCAGACACCTACCCGATTCTTACTCAGTCTCTATTTTTTTCCGAATCTGCTCACCCCAGAATCGATGACCTCCTAATCCCCAAATGCACTTATCTTGCCTTAATTCTGAGGCTCTTTGATTACCCTGTGGTGGTTGATATTGCTGAAAACCCTCCTTCCTTCTCTTTCCCCTTTGCTTTTATATCTATATATCCATCTCAACTCTCTGATACATATGTCTTCATTGCTTTTTAAAATGCCTCTTCCTCCCCTCAGCCTCTAAACATAGGTGTTCTCTAAGGTTCTGGTTTGGAGCTTATACCCTCTCCCTTAATCATCTCATCTAATTTTAGGGACTTTTGATCTCCACATGGATGCTCCCTGACAGGGAGCCTAGCCTTGACCATTTCCTCAAGCTCCATTTAATAGAATTTATATATCTGCTGAATATCCATATCTAGATTTCCTGCTATGGCTACAATGGAATGCATTGTCTACTCCAGGAGGTAGAGTGAGGCTGTTCTGAGTTCAACTCATGACTCTACCACTTATAAGCTCATTCATTCAAAAATTTATATAATGAACACTTTTATATGTGTCAGACATTAGAGATAGAGCTATGAACAAAATAACCCTTTGCACTTATGGAAACGAGGGTTTAGTGGGCACAGGCACAGTCCTGTTTTCTGATCTGTAAAATAGGGGAAAGGACTATTTTCATAGGCTGTTGGCAACATTAAATGTGATTATGCGTGCTGAGTGCTTAGCACACTGCCTGGCATGTAGTGTACGCACAATAAATATTACTTTAATAGTGCTTCTCACGACGTTTCTCTGAGTTGAAATGGAGTTGAAAATAGTTGAAATCTTGGAGTTATCGTCAATATTTTCTTATCCATCTCTCTTTAAATTCTCTATACTTTTAGGTCCAAGTAAAGAAGGGTGGCCACAACTATGAGCTCTGGGACTGCCATCCTACTTCCAAATCTAGGTTAGGACACTCAGATTTGAAGCTCATATGTATGTGATCTAGGCACTTAACTTTTAAAAGCCTGTATCCCCACCTGTGAAATAAGGATTTTCCTGGCACCTACGTCAAAGAGATATTTTGAGGCATATATGAGTTAATGTAGGCAAAGAATTTCAAAAGAAATCATAATTATATTTCCTAGATGTAATTTCTTGAATCTAACTCTTCCTCTCTATGTGCATTCATACCACCCTAATTCAGACTCTTGAGTGTTTGTTTCACCAACTGTATCTGTCTGTGGCAGACTCTAGAGTAGACACTCTATGACCCATGTTTCCTGATGTTCACGCTCTTGGATCATCCTCTCCCCTTAAGTGTGGGGGTGACCTTTGACTTGTTGGTTAGAAACCAACAGAATATGGCAAAAGTGACAGGACACATGTGATTAAGATTACAGTGCTATTTAGCTGAAGTCTCTCACTCCCTTGCTGGCTTTCAAAAAGCAAGCTGCCACGTTACAGAATGCCAGTGTTGGAATGCTCATGGCAAGAACTGAGAGAAGTCTTTAGGAGCTGAGGGTAGCCTTTGGTTGACAGCTAGCAAGAAATTGAGTCCTTGATACAAAAGTTACTGAATTCTGCTAACAAAAACTAATCCTTTCCTAGTTGAGCCTCAGATGAAATCACAGCCCCAGTCAACACTTTGATTGTAGCCTTGTGAGACCCTAAGCAGAGGACCTAGCTAAGCTGTGCCTAGACTCCTGACCCACAGAAACTGATATCATAAATGTTGGTTGTTTTAAGCTGTTAAGTTTGTGTTAACATTGTTATGCAGCAATAGAAAACAAATACAGTTTCTGAATTATTTTTCCTGCTTCTAGCATTCCTTTCTTCAAACTACTACCCCATCAAGTTGAGCTCTTTCGAGCATTGTTCTTGCCACCTCATTGCTCAAAAACTCTCACCCTCCTTATTCCAAATGCCTATGAAATGGGGCCTGCAAAATTTGGCTGTAGCCTACCTTATCCGGTACTGTTGTATACAATCTCTTTCTCCAACTAAACTAAACTACTTATTTTCTGAATCTACCTTCCAGACCCAGCATCTTCTATGCATGCCATTTCCTCTAACTGAAAGCAAATTCTCACTCCTGATCTCCACCATCAAAATCTACCTCAGTCCTCAAGGCTAGTACAGATGCCACCCATTCACCTGTCTGAAATATTCTCTCCCTCCTCTCAATGCCTTTTCATTTTCCTCATCTATATTGTTATCACATAGTGCTCTGTATTATGCTGTCTGAATATACTCCCTCTTCTACTGTCCTGAGCTCTCATCCCAGGCAGCATAGCACAAAGGTTAAGGACACAGGGTCTAGAGTCAGGCTGCATGGTTTTGAATCTCAGTTCTGCCACGTACCCACTGTTTAACTTTGGGCAAGTTACTTAACCTCTTTGTACCTTGGTTTTCTAATCCGTAAAATGGGAGTCCCTAATAATGGACTTGTTACAAAGATTAATTGCTCAGCACAAAGAAAGCAAGTTATCTAAGTGTTTGCAAAGAATAGTCATTTTTGTGTCTCCCTTCTAAAAATCTCAACCTCTAGTCCATAATAGTACTCTGTATAGAGAAAAATGCTCATTGAATGATGAATGAAGCATACATTTGTTTAATAGTGAGTAGTAAACAGCATTAGAAATCCCCTGATCAATAATCCTCCACCTTCACTTCCCACTAGTCAAATAGTCTTTTGGGTTGTGAACATCTTAAAATGAGAAAATAGGATAGAAAGTGGGAGAGGGGAGGGGAATGATGGGAGAAAGGGATGGAGGGGGAAGAAAGGGAAAAGACAGGCTGCTGTGGAGAGAAATGCTTACAAATAATCAAATCACTAAAATTCACTAAAAAATTCTATTTACTATTTACACTGATAATTATCAAAGTTCCTTGCATGATCGCTTGCTGGAACAATGGAAAGCAGGATATTTTCAGGTACACTCTGTGCTTGCTGTGATGTAGCTTTTAACCATCTGGACACACACATTTATATGCATAAAAGGCTAACGCCTCTTCATCCTCATGCTGATTTTAGGAAAGCACTGCAGGCATGGACCTGGCAGAGTTACATACCCAGCAATACGTAGACAGCTAATGACTAAGAATGTGACATCACACATGACCTTCAAAATATAAACGCTAGAAATTCCAACTAAAAAATAAAAAATGTATATTCCAAGTGTTATTGCAAAATACCCTCATGTTTTCCTGGCTTAGTGACTGCTGGTGGAAGAACACAATGCTCTGGGGAAAGAACAAAAATACTCTGACATCAGTGTGTGGGTTGGGATAAGAAAAAGTCATGCTCTCTGATAGGGCGCCTTCTCACCACATCCTAGAGCAAAACCAGAAAATAATTACAATAATGGCAGCTGTGCAGATAGTGCTGCAGTGGACAAAGCAGAAGAATCATATGCAAACAGGCAAAATAGGTCTCATTTTGGCAGAGTGAGAGAACTACTCTTTACTAGCAGACTAGACTAACACCTGATATGTAGACCAAAAAAATGATTAGTTCCCTGTTTCAGCCATGGAGCCCACAGTGCTTCCCTTAATAATGCAGCTAGAAATTAACAGCCTTCTTTGAAGGTACAACAATCCTCCCTTGCCTACTGAACACCCACCCCAAAATCAGTTCATACATAGAGCTATTTCTGCCTATATTTTGGTGTTACTTCTCCATCAGATCTCTAAAGAGTTTTGAACCAAAGAAATAACCAAAGGAACTAAGTGGTGCAATTGCTCTTGCCACAATTAACCATAAGGAACTTATTCTTTGCTTCCCACACAGGACATGCTTTTTGTTTTGTTCCTTTATTTACTATGATGGAATTATTTAAGTGCTTCATGTTCATGTATGGGGGATGGGTGAAAATACAACTTGTATTTATAGCACAAAACTTCTAATTTTATCTATCCAATCCTAATCATTGAGAAACCTACAGAACTTTGCCACCTTCCCAAAAGAGTTTATAAAAGACCTGGGGTTTTGGAGAAGGGAAGGGACAGGTTACTACGATTTGTGTGACACATCTACCATTCTTCTACTGTGTTTACTGCACATGCTTTACTTGTCAATTCATTACGTAGAAGTGTGAGTGAAGTATGATTTCATCTCCAATTCCTGATGCAGGACTGTGGTTTCTTTGAACAAGATCATTAAGCTATCACCTCAAAACCAAATGGATACTGCTAAGGGTTAAATTTAATAGTTCTTTATCTATAGGAATTTATGATCTGATTACACATTTATAGTCTGATGTTGGTGGTAGAGAGGTACCTAGAAAAGGATAGAGTATCTCCCCAGGAAAGGACACCTTCACTTTTGTCTGAGGAGAAATAAAGAAACACAATGCCAATCAATCAGAGGACTAGGATGATATAAATTTATAAATAACCCTAGCCATGAGAAATTTCAAATCAGCAAAGCAACCAGAAAAAGTTACTCTTACAAACGTGAATCATTACTACACAGACAGTGTAATTTCTGTTCACTAGTATAATTCCTGTATAATAAACTAACATGAAATAAACTTATGTCAAGCATAAGTTGAACTGCAACATAGCATTTAAACTCTAACATATCTGTAGTTGAATAATTTTAGGAAAGTATGGCTCCCGAGCTTGCAGTATGCAGACCATGATGAACATCTTGGCCTTGGATACTTTTCTATTGTCAAGCCTTTTCCCCTGTTTTCATGTTTTACGTTTTTCCTGCAGAGGACTGTCACATAAAGGCAAGTTGAAAAAAATCACCTCTTTTGTTAATTACTATTATTTTCTGGTGAAAATAAAACCTTTAGAATTATTGAGATGATTAAACATGGACATCGGTAAATTTCAAAAGCACTAGAAATTTGGAACTAAAAGCCATTTTTATTGAATAATAAAGAATTAATAAAGTTTTATTTATATATAAATCACTGAATATAAACCATATACCAGTATGTTGGCTAGCTTATATGTCCTAAATATGTGAAAAAGATGGACAGAATATGAGTGGGCAAGCAAATGAAAATAATAATAATACTTAAAGCTGATGAAGATACAGTGGTATTGGTATAGTCTCTAATTCTGGTAAGAATTTAAGTTAGTATAACTTCCTCTTGGGATGAAATCTGGCAGTTTTATGTAAGAATATTCACACCCAAATATTCCTGACCCAAAGTTTCATTCCTAAAATTTATCCTTAGAAAATGATCTAAATGGAAAAATATTATATGCTGAAAGATATACTTTCACTGTACTTTTATTTATCACAAGCATAACATAGTTAAATAATTAGAAAAATTGCTGATATACTACAATGGAGGGTAGTTAAGTCAATTAAGGTACCACAACTGAATAGAATAAAGGAGCCATTAAAATAATAATTATAAAGTAAGCTGGTCCAAGCCACAAAGGATGGTCTGGGTTTGAAGATTGGTCAAAATGTCTTAGATTTAAGTTCAGTTACTTTCATTTTGGTATCAAACTGGCAAACAAACAGTACAATGGATGCACAATTAAGGACCCAAGTAAGAGGACATGGTCCCCTGTTGCCTGTCTGGCCCCTCCCAGACTTGTCTCTGAAGTTCTGTGCTCAATGTAGAGTAAAGAATCTACCAAGTCAGAGGAGCCCTGAACTCTGCCTTGGAGAGAGCTCACATTAGCATTCAGGGTTCAACTCCATTTCTGTGTAAGAAAAATTTTCCACTGTATTACTTAATAAGAAAATACTTCATTCTTTTTCCTACTGCATCATCACACCTACCTGGTCATGGTCTACTTTGTAAAGATTACCTGGGAACATGGAAAATGCCATGAAGTTGGCAGTATAGGGGATATCAAACTCAAAATATTATCTAGGATATAAGGTTATATGGGTAAGAGTAAATGGAAACATGGAAAATTGGGGGGAAAGTAAATCTATTAAGATGATGATTGTTTTCACTTTTGAATTTATAGTTGTGATAGTGTCACTCTGACAAGGTGGGAAAACCTTTAGTGACTCGTAGACAACTAATCTTGGGATTCTTCTTCCATTTTTCTTCACTCTAAAATTTTTCCCATAGTAAAGGCAGACATTAAAGTTATTAGCTATTCTTCTGCTTCGACTGGCACTGAAAGGAAGGGAAATCTTGCCTTTGAATTACATACCTTCTCCATCACGCTGTTACCCAAAAGGGTTCAAAAGCTTTGGTTTGCATATTTATATGCCATAGTCATCACTACACTGCTTCCCTTCTCAGGAGTCTCACAGGGCCTGCCTCTATCCACAGCTTAGGGGTCTCCCATGTGCAAATGGTAATGCTCTGTCCCACAAACTGCCTGCCTAGCTCTAACTATGTTTGACACCAAGGCTGTCAATAGCCTTGGCATAGGGTGGTTGCTTTATACCAGAGAATGTTGAGAAACGATTTATATTTTCTCTCTCTCAGGAAGACAGAATATGAAATATCTGAAGAGGATAGAGCAATACAGAAGTGGAAAGACTCAGAGAGAGAAGAATAGGCAGAGGTCATAAGAAGGGTCATGTAGCTGATAGCCATGGGGGACATGCAGAAGAGAGAGGCCAAGAGCAGACAGCTACCAGTCTGATGATTAGTATTCTAGATATCCATGAAGCAGGGCTGGGTAGAAGTTGAGACTTTTTTCTTTCTCATTTCCCCCCTTACTTTTCTATGCAACTTTACCATAAAACTTCCATTAACTGAGGAAATCAAGTGTGTCTCTGTTCTTCTCAACATGAGAAGTTCTAACAAGATAAAGGCTAAGTTCTATGATAGAGTACTGATCCTGATTCTAAATCTATAAAATTCCACAGGTCCTCAAAAGAGTGTACAGAGTGTATCACAATGGCCATACAGATCCATTCCTGCAACAAGGTTTTTTCAAACATCACAACATTTCCCCATGTAGTCACTGTGGGAGGTGCTACACTTATTCTAATTATGCTGTATTATATTGCTCATATTTTCTAGAATTCCTTTGGGAATCATATTCAGAATCTGCTTCTTTGTCAGTCAAGAAAATCAACCTTATTTTTTTTTTCTTTTACTTTCTACTTCAGGCTCTCTTCCTTTCCTTTCCTTCCCTCTTTCTTTTATTTCTTGCTATCGTGAGGCAATCATGAGGAATTCTGAAGTACTGGGTGGAAAGAAGAGACTGAACTAATGGAGTGGAGGTAGGGAGACAGTGTAATGGAAATAACAGCAACAAACACAGAGAAAAAGTGCATTTGTGTGTTATGGGCTCTAGAAGAGTGAGAAATGAGAGGGATGATGCTAAATGGGGTTTGCTGAAGGCACCCTTCTCCAATCATCAGTATATAAGCTGATAGCCACTTGTTGTGATATCTTAAATGATGTTCATTACCTGGCACAATGTATACATTCGTCAAATAAATGAATGAAGAAAAGGCTTAATGTGTTCAATAGAGTTATTCTGCTGGTTACAACTGATTTAATAATTTAATAACAATTTAATAATCTTTTAATAATTAAAAACAAATTTTCAAATAAAAAATACTAAAGCAAGTAAAATTAGTAATACAATTTATATATTATATATATAAAGGGTTAGGATTAGTCCTCATGTGATTGTGCTGTGACAAGGATCTCAGGATGGGGAGTTATACCACCCCTCTCAAGTTTCAATCAGAGACTTGAGGTTTTTCCACACTGAAGGGTTCTCTCTCCTACCTGACTTCTTTTACTGCTCCCGTTTTACTTGGGGACCTTTCTCCAGTGAGGACACAGCACCTCTATCTTCCTTCTTCCTTCCCTGGGCTTCACAGGCCAGTACTCAGTACAACATTTTACACATAAGCAATGCTCAATTAATGTTTGTTAAATAAAACAATAAAAATAATTTAATCAGTTCCCATTAAGCTGGTCTTTGATCATCTGACACTCATTTCTTATATTGTAATTTAATTTCACCAATTAAATTACAATACTATTTTACAATTATATTGTAAGCATTAGAGAAGACAGATATATTTGTCATTAAAATTTTTTAAATTCTAAGAAGGTTATTGCTACTTACTTAAAAGAGTTATTGCCTGTGGTAGTACATGTTTCCATACCATAGGCATTGCAAAATCCATCTGTATCATTTCAAACCACACCAAGACTCTGATCTGATTTTCTTTCCACTGCAAGAATGCTTGCACAGGATCCCTCACTTGTTTTTATTTGCAGGTGCATGGGAATGAATGTAGCTGATATTGCTGTAGGCTATCTTGATACAAACAATGGTATAATTTGTTCTTGGATTCTTTTCAATCCATGCTACAGCTGCCTTCCATCAAGTGTGAGTTCTATGGCTTCTTTATGAAAATTGTGCTCCCAACAGAAATGTCCTTGAATAACTGTAAATCTTCACTTGATGAAACTGACTAATATTTGTATAAAGTATTACACTATACAATACACCTTAATATACATTAACTCATTTAATTCTCATAATAATCCAAAGCAATAGCACCATTCTTCCCATTTTGCATATGCTACAAGCCTTTTTAAAATACAGTGGTTTTCCCAAGATTACACAGCAGAGGTAACAAAGATTTGAAATTCAGTGTTATCTGTTTCCTTCACCTTCAACATAATCATCCCACCAGTTAAGGTATATACGAAAACCTCTCTCTCGGGGTACTTAACTTTTTGTGGAATTTAAATGGAAAAAGAATTGAGATGAAAACTCTGCTTGAAATCTCCCCTAAGTCAGTGTTCTGCCTTAATGTCGGGAGTAAAGTCAGTCATTTAAACCTCTATCTAAAATGAGGAGAATAAAATGCTTCCTAAAGAGCATTAGGAATTAAAATAAGCAGCATCATGGCAAACCTGGGCCTCTGTGTCTTGTACATTCTCTTTTGACTCAGCATCCATTTTTTCTCCAAAGCACAAAACAATAATTAGAAGAAAAAGAATGCTTATATAAGCTGGACACTAAAATATCATATAACAATCTCAATAACTGGCTAACTCATTTGAGGACAACACTACAAATGTATGACAGACAAGGAAAACAGTCATTCTAATATTATAAGATGGCAGTATAGCAGTCTTTAAGTAATACATATTCTAAAACACAAAGCTACCTAATGACTTTGTCTGATACAGTTATAAGGAATTAAAAAAAAGTTTTCCCAGAAGTTTCTTGGAGGATGATGAAAATACATATGGAATGTCTCAGCAAATACTTAAAAAGAAAAAGTGCCATTAGTTATTGACATAAAAATTTTGTAAATAATGAGATGGAAAGTCAATATAATAAAACTGTAAGACAGTTTCACATTATTTTATCTCAAATTACTGCTAAAGTGAAAATGTAATAGCTTAACAAATTAAGCATTATAACTGCAATTGCCTGTTTTCTCACTTCCTGATTTGTAATAGAAATTTCTGAAACACCTTTTATCAGCAATGAAACAGAACTATAAAACAGAAAAGATGCGTCTCAATCGTTCTAAGCAAAGGATGGTTTTTCTACCATTTCGGTGAATACAGCTAAACAGGTCCATTGAAATCCACCATATCCTTCCTTCTGATCTGTTCCTGGCACTGGAGCAAAGCAAACTGTGTCATACTCACCATCACACTCATCCTCCTAAAAACAGCTGTGGCTTCAAGCTGGGGGAGGCCCCTGCACCAGCCTTACCTCGCACCTCCTCCACTTCACTACCATCAATCACCCCTGTGCCTCCAACCCCAGCCCAGAGGCAGGTTCACAGTTGGGGCTCATTAAGTATTTGTTAAATGAATTACTTTATTTCCAAAACAATTTTATGTTAAGGATAGAATGAATTAGCAATGTAATGTATCTTTTATTCTTTGTGTGAATTTTCATATATTTTGATAATCTACAGCAGGTATTTAAAGCTACATAAATTTTAACTCCAAGTAATTACTCATTTGATTATTATTTCAACAAATAAATGTCTGTGTGTTCTAGGCATGAGAATAAGCATTAGAATAGATGAAATTAAATATTAAATCATTCTATCATTCAACAATCATTTACTACAAGCTAAGTGCCAACTGAAATTATTAGAAACACAGCCAAAAAGAAATTGTCAGGTGAAGTGAGATGGGAGTTTTTATATTTCCCAACACACACACACACACACATACCATAAAAGAAATATTTGTGGAAATCTGTGGTATTTTTCTTCACAGAGAGAGAAAAGGGTCTGGTAGCAATGGACAAAAGTGGAGGGTGGGCTTGGGTAGGACTCTGACGTATCTTGAAGGAGGGGACTTAGGCACATTTGCCTGTATTTGTAGGGTTGTTTAGGTGATCATCTCTAATGCCTGGTAATGAGGACTATTCTGGGCAAGTGAATAAGCAATGGACAATCTGAGATTATGGGTGTCGCATGAACATGTGAACTGAGAATTACTCAATGTTTGGGTTCTATCTTGGATCCTAGATAAACTTGTACTCTGTGGGGTTAGGGTAACCATGGTTACGGAATTATGCCTAGAAATAAGGCCAAGGTCTTAGCAGATACAGACAAATTTTAGGGTGAAAAGCATATACTCAAACTTAAGGAAGGCTTGTTATGCTTTTATTACAAAGTAAAAGGTAGTCTCCTATTGAGAAAACCTTGAATTTACCTTGGGAGAAGTTTTCCCAGAAGGACCCTTGGAGCTAGTAATATGTCTCAAAGTTCTTTCACTTAAGGGAAAGGAGGTTCCAAAGCATCTGAAATACATTCTCAGCAGATACTGGTATATACAGAGAGAACACAAAATTCAGCGGTGGGTCCTCAGGGATAGTTAGATCAGTCTGGCTACCCTAATCACACCTAGAAAACCCAGTGTCACAAAATTTAGGAGTTGGGGACACTTCAGACAAAGAATGTTAAATATGGGCTCAACCCTGGTGAGTGGATCATTTTTGCACTATCTTTACCGTATGTGGAGTGTGGAGTGTGGGAGATAGCTCATGGGCCTCTCTCTCTCCTATAACAGGTAAAAGACTATTCTCCCTGGAAAGTGAGTGCTACTTAAATTTAAGATTGCAGTAAATGGGCTACCCTGAGCTCCTTTTTGTCCCACTTGTGTTTGTTCTTGGCTTAGTACCTATAATAGCAGGAACATTTTTATATGAGTCAAATCATAGCCACAATTAAATTTTCTGTAAATGTTTTTTCTTTTAAAAAAGTTAAAATTGGGCCCTGTAATGTAGTAAAACAATGTAATCAACCTAGATGTTAAGATAAACCTCTGATCCATATACCAGGAATGACTCAATCTGGTTAAAAGCTACAGAGGAAATGAAGATGGATTTGGGCATGTGGCCAGTTTTACACAGAGTTTGTTTAACAGAAACAAACTTTGCAATAGAGCAGACCAGGGTTTGAATTCTAGCTCAACTGCTTACTAGCTTCCACCAATGACTTTAAGCAAGTTATTTAACCTACCTGAGGCTTGCTATCTTTCTTTAAAAATGCTTAGCATGTAATGAAATTATTATTATTATGAAAATAACAGTAATTATTCTTGCTATTAATAAAATGCATGTATTCAGCAGGCCTGGGCTCCAAAGACAAAAAAGAATATTTTTTCCTTCTATAAAGTTCTATACATTACAATACTGCCTTGTGGGTATGATGTGTTTCCTAAAGGAGAAGGAAGTAACGTCATCTGGATTCCTAGGACATTATTTTTTTCTTCAGCTTATTTTATGTATTTATGTCAGTCACAAGCCTTTTGTTAGTCTTTTAATAAATTGTTATACTTCCTTAGCTTTCTCTTTTGTTCTTATTGAAACAATTTTTCCCTTCATTCAATCATGAATGAACTTATTGGTATTTCTATACAGTAATGTAAGCATTGTCTTTCAGACGATTATGATAAATTTTAGGATGAAAATGAATAAATAGCAAGGGTAAGAGACAAGAGAAGGTGGCTTGTGAATAAATAGATGAATCATGATGCAAAGTGAATGGAAATAGTTGAGAGACTTAGCTCATATTTCCTCTTTGTCTAAAAATATAAAAGGGCGAATTCACCAAGTTTATTGATGATAAACTGATATTTGCTAGCCATGAATCGACCAAGAGAGGAGAGGTATTTTTACTCACTAAATGTACAATACAAGTTTACTGGTACTAAGATAATATGTGATACTGTTACATGTGATAGGGTTCATTCATCATAGAAATTTGACTGAAGCATGAGAATATATCCTAAGAACAATTACATAGTAATCAAAATAATATTCTATTACATACTTGCTGAAGTATATAAAAAAAGTTTTCCACTTCTAGGAGACTTATGTACATTGAAATGAACTAATCATAACTTTCTATATGTGCAAAAGAATTAGAAAGCATCTAGAACGTTCCTAAAAATACTCAAGCTTGCCTGTTAGGTCTGTAGTGATATAATGCTGCTTATGTTTTTGATAAGCACAATTAGCAGAATGCTGACCTCTATTAGAAATTAGCTCAACAATCAAAGCTGCCCTGCAACCTGAATGTCCAAACTTCTACTTGAATTACTCATCTACATGTATCCTTTCATCATTAAATAAATATTTTGGTGTACTTCCTTAGAGCTCTTTTCCCACACATATTTAAGAATCTAGTTTTTGTGTGTGTGTGTGCAAATAAAATTAGGTTCATGATATAGTTGTTTTATAGCCTGTTTTAATTTATTAAAATTTATCATACATACAAGGAACTTCTTATAAGATATTTATGTATACTTTAAAGAACAATAATAAGATAATCACTGATATACTCAACAACCAGGTTAAGAACTACATCATTATCAGACTGCAGAAGTTGTCCATGGGCCACTTTCTGATTGTATCCCCTCCCTTGGCCCACAGATAATCACTATCATTAATTCTGTGATAATTACGCTGTCTCTCTATTATGATCCTATTTATACACTCATTCCTAAAAAATAAATTTCTTGGTTGTGCCTGATTTTGAATTTAATATAATGGGATTATATGCTTTCTCTTATGACTTGCTTCATTCTTTAATATTATGCTTTTGAGATTTGTCCATGGTGATTCCTTTAGCTTATAGCTGATTTTCAGTGCTCTATAGTATATAGTTGTATGAACATACCAGTTTATCCATTCAATTGTTTTTTTCCAGTTTTAAAAAGTTGCATATAATGCTGCTATGAATATATTTTTAACGTGTCTCCTGGTGCATGTGTCTAAGAGTTTCTCTATTAAATACAGGGAAGTAGAATTGTGGGATGATAGGTATATACAAAGTCAACTTCATAGATAACACAAATCGTGTCCTAAGGAGTTGTACCAGTTTAGATTCTCCCCAGCAGTAGACAAGGGATAGCTCTGCACGGAACCTAAACAGTTTTTTTTTTTTTTTTAAAAACATCTGCTAATCTGATAGATGAAATGGTAATCCATTATAGTTTTAATTTGCATTTCCTTAATTAAGAGCTAGAAGTATTATAATTATGTGAATATATTTGTCTATCTTGTCTACTAGACTGGAGGCACTTGAGGGAGAAATTTCCTTTTTATTTATCTTGTATTTCCAGAACCACATTCAATGTGATATATATATATATAAAACAAATCTAATATCTGAAACCTCTGCAGGCAATTACTGCTGTTGTGTGTTTCTTTGATTCCCATTCATGGTGCCTAGTACCCTTGGATGTTTTGTGATTTGCTCTGTGAACTGCTTGTTTTCCTTGGAATTTTATCTATGGGAATGATTTGAGGCTTTGATTGAGGTTGATATTTCCAGATAGGATTTACATTTGCTTCTGCTAGACCCGCAGGAGCTGCTGTAAAACCAGGACCACTTTAGATTAAGTCCTCAGCTGGAGGTTTTACAGACACAGGGAGCATGAAGCCACACATAAGGGCTGACTTCTGGTTTTAAATTCTTGGGGTGGAGTGGTTTCCCCTTCTATCCACCTGAGGGCTGAGAAAGGAAAGTTTCCTTGTACTTTTCTGCAAGGGAACATTTTTTTTTTTCTTTTATAACAGTTTTATCGAAGTATAATTCACATGCCATAAAATTCATCATTTTCCAGTATATACTTCAATGATTTTTAAGTGTATTCACATAGTTGTGCCACCATCATCACTATCTAATTTTGGAACATTTTCATCACCCCAAAAAGAACCCCCATCCTCGTTAGCAGTCTCCCCAATCCTTCTTCCTTCTAGCCACTGACAACCATAATTCTACTTTCTGTCTCTAGATTTGCCCATTATGGACATTTCATGGAATCGTATAGTATGTGGCCTTTTATAACTGGCTTCTTTCACTTAAAATAATGTTTTCAAGGTTATACATGGAAACTCATATTTCATTCCCTCTCAAATGCAGAGTGTAGCCCTTGACATCCTAACTTTACCTCAGTGTGACCAAGTTACTAAGTTTTAGCCATTGGAACGTGAGCAGAAATAATGTATGTGACTTCTAGGTCATTTTCTTAAAAGAAAGCTGCTTGCTCTCCCTTTCCTTTTTCCCCATTCCCATGGGCTGGTGCAAAGTGATGGTGACGGTGAGTTGGCTGAAACTATGTAGAAGGTATTATTCTTCAAACTAACAGAGAAAGAGAGTGGAGACCTAGGTCCCTGACCATGTTTTGGTGCATAGTCACAAGGTTTAGTATCTCTGGAATATTGAAATTGACTGAAATAAACCTTATTTAGATAGATCTTTTGGTTACAACAGTTTAACCTGTATACTAAATAACACAATTAGAATGTAGCATCATTTATTTTATCATTTGCTAACTGGATATTATTCCAATATTTTTAATAATAAAAATGCTGCCGTGAACATATATGTCCTAACTTACTCTCCAGTTATTTCCTTATAACACATTTCTAGAAGTAGGGTTGCTAATCATGGGTTGAGGACATCATTAAGTCTCTCGATAGGTATTCACAAATTTCCATTTAGAAAGATGATTTGTTTTATTCTTGACAGTGCAGTAGAGTGCTTTTTGATCATTTTTTAAAACTTAAAACTTAAAAAAAAAAAAAACCTAAAAAGTGCTATTTGATAACGTGCTTAGGGTAAATAATAGTAACTAATGAATAGTGAAAACTATTCATTTTATTATTTGTATAAGTTCTGATGCTAAGAAAATAACACATATCTCTTCAAGGGATGTAAAGTAAGCATGTGATCATCCCTAAGCCCTTCAACTGGGAAACAATGGTAAAAATTGTATTATGTTTGCAATATAGTTATCTTTAAGTACATTAAAAAATGCTAACGTTTTCAGCGTACACTGAACTTATTTTGGATTTCTGACTTGCATTTCCTGACCTATAATTATAATGTTATTTTCCCATTTCAGCTCAATATTTTCTCATTTATGTTGTGGTTCTGTAGCAGAAAATGGTTTTCTGTTTTCATAAACAATAGCAATATGTAAAAAATATGTAAGTGGTGATTTGACACAAAATGAGGAACTAATCCAATAACCCATCTCCTCTTAGCTAAATATTTCAGTCCGTTTCACATAGATGATGAGGACAGTTGCCTAATTTTTGTTGTCTCGTATTGGTAGCTTTTATGCTGTGAGAATGATAAACATAAATCAGATAATTTAACCATAGTCCCAGATACAAGTGTGCTCTAAAATAAAAAAGTTAATGGATACATGTTATATGCCAGTTATGGTAAACACAGACATACATAGACACAGACTGAAAAGCATACATTCTGTCCATATGAATATAAAAGCTATTGTTTTGATTAAAATCTACTTCACACATGACTTCTATTTGGAGTTATGGGAAACAGCCTGCAAGATGTCCCCCAATGATCCCACTTCCTGGTACTCATGCCTTTTGTATTTCCCACTGAAAACGGTTACCTGTGTAACTAATATTGTGGAATGATAGAGCATGATTTCTGAAGCTAGTTCATGAAAGATATTGTGACTCCTGCCTGACTGTCTCTTGGATCATTTGTTCTGGGGAAGCCAGATGCCATGTCACGGGAACACTCAATCAGCCAGACGGGGAGTTACACATGAAAAGAAGCTAGGCATGACTGACAACAACCGGCATTATCTTGTCAGGCACATGAGTAAATCGCTTTGGAAGTGGATCCTTTAACTCTAGTTAAGACTTCAGATGAGAGCAGTCTATGAGCAACACTGAGCTAGAATTTCTCAGCTAGGCTATTTCTGGACTGCTGACCCATAGAAACTATATGGCACAATAAACGTTTATTGTTTGATGCCGCTAAATTTGGGATTTTTATTACATAGAAATAGATTACTAATATAAGGGCTTTTGAATATAAAATGAGGATCAATTAACCTGAATAAGAAATTGAAAGGCAAAAGGAGAAACCTAAATAGTAAATTAAAATCTATATTCCCAAGTAACTTTTTTTTTTAACAACTTTATTGGAGTATAATTGCTTTACAATGGTATGTTAGTTTCTGCTTTATAACAAAGTGAATCAGCTATACATATACATATATCCCCATATCTCTTCCCTCTTGCATCTTCCGCCCTCCCACCCTCCGTATCCCACCCCTCTAGGTGGTCACAAAGCACCGAGCTGATCTCCCTGGGCTAGGCGGCTGCTTCTCACTAGCTATCGATTTTAGATTTGGTAGTGTATATATGTCCATGCCACTCCCTCACTTTGTCCCAGCTTACCCTTCCCCCTCCCCGTGTCCTCAAGTCCATTTTCTAGTAGGTCTGCATCTTTACTCCTGTCTTGCCCCTAGGTCCTTCATAACCATTTTTTTTTTTTTGATTCCATATATGTGTTAGCATACGGTATTGGTTTTTCTCTTTCTGACTTACTTCAGTCTGTATGACAGACTCTAGGTCCATCCACCTCACTACAAATAACTTAATTTCGTTTCTTTTTATGGCTGAGTAATACTCCATTGTATATATGTGCCACATCGTCTTTATCCATTCATCTGTTGATGGACACTTAGGCTGCTTCATGTCCTGGCTATTGTAAATAGAGCTGCAATGAACATTGTGGTCCATGACTCTTTTTCAATTATGGTTTTCTCAGGGTATATGCCCAGTAGTGGGATTGCTGTGTCATATGGTAGTTCTATTTTTAGTTTTTTAAGGAACTTCCATACTGTTCTCCATAGTGGCTGTATCCATTTACATTCCCACCAACAGTGCAAGAGGGTTCCCTTTTCCCCACACCCTGTCCAGCATTTATTGTTTGTAGATTTTTTGATGATGGCCATTCTGACTGGTGTGAGGTGATACCTCATTGTAGTTTAGATTTGCATTTCTCTAATGATTAATGATGTTGAGCATTCTTTCATGTATTTGTTAGCAATCTGTATATCTTCTTTGGAGAAATGTCTATTTAGGTTTTCTGCCCATTTTTGTATAGGGTTGTTTGTTTTTTTGATATTGAGCTGCATGAGCTGCTTGTAAATTTTGGAGATTAATCTTTTGTCAGTTGCTTCATTTACAAATAGTTTCTCCCATTCTGAGGGTTGTCTTTTTGTCTTGTTTATGGTTTCCTTTGCTATGCAAAACTTTTCAGTTTCATTATGTTCCATTTGTTTATTTTTGTTTTTATTTCCATTTCTCTAGGAGGTGGGTCAAAAAGGATCTTGCTGTGATTTATGTCATAGAGTGTTCTGCCTATGTTTTCCTCTAAGAGTTTTTAGTATCTGGCCTTACATTTAGGCCTTTAATCCATTTTGAGTTTATTCCATTGTATGTTCTTGCCTCTTTTATCAAAAATTAGGTGACCATATGTGCGTGGGTTTATTTCTGGGCTTTCCATCCTGTTCCATTGATCTATATTTCTATTTTTGTGCCAGTACCATACTGTCTTGATTACTGTATCTTTGTAGTATAGTCTGAAGCCATGGAGCCTGATTCCTCCAGCTCTGTTTTTCTTTCTCAAGACTGCTTTGGCTATTAGGGGTCTTTTGTGTTTCCATACAAATTGTGAAATTTTTTGTTCTAGTTCTGTGAAAAATGCCAGTGGTAGTTTGATAGGGATTGCATTGAATTTGTAGATTGCTTTGGGTAGCACAGTCATTTTCACAAGGTTGATTCTTCCAATCCAAGAACATGGTATATCTCTCCATCCACTTGTATCATCTTTAATTTCTTTCATCAGTGTCTTATAGTTTTCTGCATACAGGTCTTTTATCTCCTAACGTAGGTTTTTTCCTAGGTATTTTATTCTTTTTTTTTTACAGTGGTATATGGGGGTGTTCCCTTAATTTCACTTAAAGATTTTTCATCATTAGTGTATAGGAATGCAAGAGATTTCTGTGCATTAATTTTGTATCCTGCTACTTTACCAAATTCATTGATTAGCTCTAGTATTCTTCTGGTATCGTCTTTAGGATTCTCTATGTATAGTATTATCATGTCATCTGCAAACAGTGACAGCTTTACTTCTTCTTTCCTATTTGGATTCCTTTTATTTCTTTTTCTTCTCTGACTGCTGTGGCTAAAACTTCCAAAACGATGTTGAATAATACTGGTGAGAGTGGGCAACCTTGTCTTAGTGGAAATGGTTTCAGTTTTTCACCATTGAGGACGATTTTGGCTGTGGGTTTGTCATATACGGCCTTTATTATGTTGAGGTAAGTTCTCTCTATGCCCTTTCTGGAGGGTTTTTATCATAAATGGGGGCTGAATTTTGTCAAAAGCTTTTTCTGCATCTATTGAGATGATCATATGGTTTTTCTCCTCCAACCTGTTAATATGGTGTATCATATTGATTGATTTGCGTATACTGAAGAATCCTTGCATTCCTGGGATAAACCTCACTTGATCATGGTGTATGATCTTTTTAATGTGCTGTTGGATTCTGTTTGCTAGTATTTTGTTGAGGATTTTTGCATCTATGTTCATCAGTGATATTGGCCTGTAGTTTTCTTTTTTTGTGACATCTTTGTCTGGTTTTGGTATCAGGGTGATGGTGGCCTCATAGAATGAGTTTGGGAGTGTTCCTCCCTCCATTGTACTTTGGAAGAGTTTGAGAAGGATAGGTGTTAGCTCTTCTCTAAATGTTTGATAGAATTCACCTGTGAAGCCATCTGGTGCTGGGCTTTTGTTTGTTGGAAGATTTTAAATCACAGTTTCAAGTTCAGTGCTTGTGATTGGTCTCTTTATATTTTCTATTTCTTCCTGGTTCAGTCTCAGAAGGTTGTGCTTTTCTAAGAATTTGTCCATTTCTTCGAAGTTGTCCATTTTATTGGCATAGAGTTGCTTGTAGTAATCTCTCATGATCCTTTGTATTTCTGCAGTGTCAGTTGTTACTTCTCCTTTTTCATTTCTAATTCTATTGATTTGAGTCTTCTCCCTTTTTTTCTTGATAAGTCTGGCTTACGGTTTATCAATTTTGTTTATATTCTCAAAGAACCAGCTTTTAGTTTTATTGATCTTTGCTATTGTTTCCTTCATTTCTTTTTCATTTATTTCTGATCTGATTTTTATGATTTCTCTCCTTCTGCTAACTTTGGGGATTTTTTGTTCTTCTTTCTCTAATTGCTTTAGGTGTAAGGTTAGGTTGTTTATTTGAGATGTTCCTTGTTTCTTGAGGTAGGATTGTATTGTTACAAACTTCCCTCTTAGAACTGCTTTTGCTGCATCCCATAGGTTTTGGGTCATCCTGTTTTCATTGTCATTTGTTTCTAGGTATTTTTTAATTTCCTCATTGATTTCTTCAGTTATCTCTTGGTTATTTAGTAGCATATTGTTTAGCCCCTGTGTGTTTGTATTCTTTACAGAGTTTTTACTGTAATTGATATCTAGTCTCATGATGTTGTGGTCGGAAAAGATACTTTATATGAATTCAATTTTCTTAAATTTACCAAGGCTTGATTTGTGACCGAAGATACGATGTATCCTGGAGAATGTTCCATGAGCACTTGAGAAGAAAGTGTATTCTGTTGTTTTTGGATGGAATGTCCTATAAATATCAATTAAGTCCATCTTGTTTAATGTATCATGTAAAGCTTGTGTTTCCTTATTTATTTTCATTTTGGGTGATCTGTCCATTGGTGAAAATGGGGTGTTAAAGTCCCCTACTATGATTGTGTTACTGTCAATTTCCCCTTTTATGGCTGTTAGCATTTGCCTTATGTATTGAGGTGCTCTTATGTTGGGTGCAGAAATATTTACAATTGTTATATCGTCTTCTTGGATTGATCCCTTGATCATTATATAGTGTCCTTCTTTATCTCTTGTGATAGTCTTTATTTTAAAGTCTATTTTGTCTGATATGAGAATTGCTACTCCAGCTTTCTTTTGATTTCCATTTGCATGGAATATCTTTTTCCATCCCCTCACTTTCAGCCTGTATGTGTCCCTAGGTCAGAAGTGGGTCTCTTTTAGACAGCATATATACAGGTCTTGTTTTTGTATCTATTTGGCCAGTCTCTGTCTTTTGGTTGGAGCATTTAATCCATTTACATTTAAGGTAATTATCAATATGTATGTTCCTATTACGATTTTCTTAATTGTTTTGGGTTTGTTATCATAAGTCTTTTTCTTCTCTTGTGTTTCCTGGCTAGAGAAGTTCCTTTAGGATTTGCTGTAAAGCTGGTTTGGTGGTGCTGAATTCTCTTAGCTTTTGCTTGTCTGTAAAGGTTTTAATTTCTCCGTTGAATCTGAACGAGATCCTTGCTGGGTAGAGTAATCTTGGTTGTAGGTTTTTACCTTTCATCACTTTAAATATGTCCTGCCGCTCCCTTCTTGCTTGCAGAGTTTCTGCTGAAAGATCAGCTATTAACCTTATGGGGATTCCCTTGTATGTTATTTGTTGTTTTTCCCTTGCTGAATTTAATATTTTTTCTTTGTATTTAACTTTTGATAGTTTGATTATTAGGTGTCTTGGTGCGTTTCTTCTTGGATTTATCCTGTATAGGACTCTCTGTGCTTCCTGGACTTGTTAACTATTTCCTTTCCCATATTAGGGAAGTTTTCAACTATAATCTCTTTAAGTATTTTCTCAGTCCCTTTCTTTTTCTATTCTTCTTCTGGGACCCCTGTAATTAGAATGTTGTTGTGTTTAATGTTGTCCCAGAGGTCTCTGAGAGTGTCCTCAATTCTTTTCATTCTTTTTTCTTTATTCTACTCTGCAGTAGTTATTTCCACTATTTTATCTTCCAGGTCACTTATCCGTTCTTCTGCCTCAGTTATTCTGCTATTGATTCCTTCTAGAGAATTTTAAATTTCACTTATTGTGTTGTTCATCGTTTGTTTGCTCTTTAGTTCTTCTAGGTCCTTGTTAAGCATTTCTTGTATTTTCTCCATTCTCTTTCCAAGATTTTGGATCATCTTTACTATCATTACTCTGACTTCTTTTTCAGGTAGACTGCCTATTTCCTCTTCATTTGTTTCGTCTGGCAGTTTTTTACCTTGCTCCTTCATCTGCTGTGTGTTTCTCTGTTTATCATTTTGCCTAATGTACTGTGTTTGGGGTCTCCTTTTTGCAGGCTGCGGGTTCATAGTTCCCGTTGTTTTTGGTGTCTGCCCCCAGTGGGTAAGGTTGGTTCAGTGGGTTGTGTAGGCTTCCTGGTGGAGGGGACTAGTGCCTGTGTTCTGGTGGATGTGGCTGGATCTTGTCTTTCTGGTGGGCAGGTCCACGTCTGGTGGTGTGGTTTGGGGTGTCTATGACCTTACTATGATTTTAGGCAGCCTGCTAGTGGGTGGGATTGTGTTCCTGTCTTGCTAGTTGTTTGGCATAGGGTGTCCAGCACTGTATATCTTGCTGGTCATTGAGTGGAGCTGGGTCTTGGCATTGAGATGGAGATCTCTGGGAGATTTTCGCCGTTTGATATTACGTGGTGCTGGGAGGTCTCTGGTGGACCAATGTCCTGAACTTGGCTCTCCCACCTCAGAGGCACAGGCCTGACACCTGGCCAAAGCACCAAGACCCAGTCAACCACATTGCTCAGAACAAAAGGGAGAAAAAAAGAAAGAAAGAAAAAAGAAAGTTATTGAAATAAAAAATAATTATTAAAAAAAAGAATTAAAACGTAATTAAAAAAAAGAAAAAAGGAAGAAAGAAGAGAGCAACCAAACCAAGAAACAAATCCACCAATGATAACAAGTGCTAAAAATTATACTAAAAAAAAACCCAGAAAAAAAAAAAAACAGAATATGGACAGACAGAACCCTAGGACAAATGGTAAAAGCAAAGCTATACAAACAAAATAACACACAGAAGCATACACATACACACTCACAAAGAGAAAAAGGAAAAAAAAAAAATTGCTTCTCCCAAAGTCCACTGCATCAATTTGGGATGATTCGTTGTCTATTCAGGTATTCTAGAGATGTGGGTTACATGAAGTTGATTGTGGAGATTTAATCCACTGCTTCCGGGGCTGCTAGGAGAGATTTCCCTTTCTCTTCTTTGTTTGCACAGCTCCTGGGTTTCAGCTTTGGATTTGGCCCCACCTCTGAGTGTAGGTTGCCTGAGGGCGTCTGTTCTTTGCTCAGACAGGACGGGGTTAAATGAGCAGCTGATTAGGGGGCTCTGGCTCACTCAGGACGGGTGGAGGGAGGGTTACGGAATGTGGGGCAAGCCTGTGGTGGCAGAGGCTGGCGTGACATTGCACCAGCCTGAGGCACCCCGTGTGTTCTCCCGGGGAAGTTGTCCCTGGATCACGGGATCCTGGCAGTGGCAGGCTACACAGGCTTCTGGGAGGGGAGGTGTGGATAGTGACCTGTGCTTGCACACAGGCTTCTTGGTGGCTGTAGCAGCAGCCTTAGTGTCTCTTGCCCGTCTCTGGGTTCCATGCTGATAGCCACGGCTCGCGTCGTCTCTGGAGCTTGTTTAGGCGGTGCTCTTAATCCCCTTTCCTCTCGCACCACGAAACAAAGAGGTAAGAAAAAGTCTCTTGCCTCTTCGGCAGTTCCAGACTTTTTCCCGGACTCCCTCCCAGCTAGCTGTGGCGCACTAGCCCCCTTCAGGCTGTGTTCACGCATCCAACGCCAGTCCTCTCCCTGGGATCTGACCTCTGAAGCCCGAGCCTCAGCTCCCAGCCCCAACCCACCACAGCAGGTGAGTAGACAAGCCTCTCAGGCTGGTGAGGGCTGGTCAGCACCGATCCTCTGTGCGGGAATCTCTCCGCTTTGCCCTCTGCACCCCTGCTGCTGTGCTCTCCTCCATAGCTCCAAAGCTTACCCCACACCACCCTCCATCTCCACCAGTGAAGGGGCTTCCTAGTGTGTGGAAACTTTTCCTCCTTCACAGCTCCATCCCACTGGTGCAGGTACCATCCCTATTCTTTCGTCTCTGTTTTTTCTTTCTTCTTTTGCCCTACCCAGGTACGTGGGGGAGTTTCTTGCCTTTTGGGAGGTCTGAGGTCTTCTGCCAGCGTTCAGTAGGTGTTCTGTAGGAGTTGTTCCACATGTAGATGTATTTCTGATGTATTTGTGGGGAGGAAGGTGATCTCCACATCTTACTATTCCACCATCTTGAAGGTCTCCCCAAGTAACTTTTAACTCATCAAAAATTTACAAGATACTATTATGAATAAGAGCCCTTTAACTCTGTCAACTGTAGAGCCAGTGCTTCACTCCTAAGTAGGCCATCTAGCCTGTGTTCAGCCTCTTTGCAAGGTACATGAATACGCCTCCCAGGAATATTCTAGGCTAGTGCTAAGGCAGAGGAGAGACTCATGGGACACATTAGCTCCATTCAAGGTTTTCCTAAGTTTTTAGAACATTTCCATGACACCTTTGTATAAACATAAAAATCTCTCACACCCCTTTATACTAAATGAAGTTCAAAATACTTTATAAATGGTCCCCAAAATAAATCAAGGTAATGAAACAAAGGTACTGCCTCTCTTCAAACTATATGCAGTCTCATCACCCTTATCCCCCATTCCCACCTCAAGAAAGGTACAACCACCTGGAAAATCAGTGTTGTACTTTAATTTTGAACATTAGCACCCACAAGGTACACTTTTACAGAGACATACACAGAGTAATCTCAAGATTACAGTAAAAATAAGTTTCATTTCCATGGCCACTGGCTGAGTAAGGCAAATAAAGGAAACAAATATGACAGCTCAAACAAAAATCTGAAATATAGCTAGTAGGTGGGTCAAAAAGATTGGAAAAATCAAGGCTACAGATTGGTCTGTACAACTAATAGCAATTCAAAAGGTGGAGACTGGATATCAGTGAAATGCAGCAACTGAGTGCATTTTGAAGGCCAATTATAAAAAAACATGCACAGAGACAAAGAGGAATAATGCCTTCCCATTACTAAAGTTTGACAATTGAGGAGGATTTGCTGAACCATGAGTTCACATTATCCAGAAAGAAACTTGGTAGACCTTTCAGTTCACTGGTCCAGAGAGAATCAAATTTATAACAGTATAATTTGTAACCTGTCAGAATCCTTAGAGTAAGAATTTGTTCCCGATCTGCATTGAAGCAACTGTTACATACAAAATATGTAATGAAGATAGATCAGCTTTTTCTTCAATTCCATGAAAAACAGATCCTTGCTGAGAAAACATACACAATACTTATCGTGTATTTAGTTGGAACTATTCCAATCTTCTTAGTACATGGAGAAATCAGGGCAACTCTAAAACTGCCGCTGAGCTTCCCACACCAGTCATACATCTTCAAACCCTTGGCATTTTTGCAGAGAGGTAATTGGTACTGACATGTTCTGAATAAGAACTGTAAACAAAAGAAAAATTTGTGGCTAAATTCCCTTTTGAAAATATTGATAATATAAATAGGAATGCAAGTTATGCTGAGTAAGATTTTGCAGACCCATTTCCCAGAGGGGGCTCTGTGGGTAGCAGAGTCATAAACAGAGAAGTTCCCTCAGAGATGATGACAATCTACTTGAGAGGGCTGACCTTCTGGCTAGCCTGATTCCCACTGGCACAAAGGTAGGATTCAAAATTGGTAGTATTCCATTACAAGATTATTTAAAAGTCAGGTAGTTGATCCCATAACTGACTCCCATCTATCCCCAATATCTTCTTTTGTCTTTAGCTGGAGATGTTACTTAAGTGAGGGGTTGGACCATTTTAGGGAGTTACTCAGTTTTCCTGGGTATCTTCCATGTTACAAGGAAGTATACATGTTATTAAATTTGTTTTGTTTTTTTTTTTAAAGTCAGGTAGTTGAATAAAAAGATGACTAGAATAGGAAAATTCACTGAAGGTACTAGTGCTGAGAGAAAGAAGATTTAATTGGGAGTCAGCTGACTTATTCTCTTGTCCCAGCTTGGCCATTAATTAGTTGGCTTTGTGAGTCTTAGCAAATCATCTAAAATGTCTGAGATTCAGTTTCCTCATCTGTATAATGAAAGAACTAGACTAGGATCTAGGAATTACTAGTTTGTGGAAGATCAATATTGTGCTGAGGAAAATTCTCAGGCTGCTTGGACCCCATTAGGAAAGGAGACTGTAACCAGATAGTAATGTCTGCCAGGGCAAGACATGGTGAAGGAATGGCTGGAGAAGGGCACAGTCACTACTCTTGGACTCAATCATCCTTAAGGGCACTTGCAACTATAACTTTCTATCATTTATTCATTGAACATAACTAACCAGAAAACCCAGGGCAGGTTATTTCAAGAGCTTAGTAATGAACAGAAGGAAAATCCTTTATTGTTAAAGGTTGTTAATTTGCAGAGGTAATAATGACTATATTAAAGAAATTCATGTTCAGTTAAAAAAGAAAAGTAAACTTAATGGTAGGTACTAGGTTGCATAGATAAAAATCCAAGATCATGACCAGAACATGGTTATGCATTTCACAGGCGTGAAGCAATATTATACCTATCAGTCACAGGTATAATATCCAGTACTTCATTAAAATGCCTTGTACTTTGCCTGTTACCTCACTGTAAAACTCTAAATAGCTAGAGCAGCATTTTAAAAAAACATTGTAGTCTTTACCACCTAAATTTGAAAAGAAAATGGATTAAAAAATAGAGCTGTCAATTTACTGTCACATTTTAATCCATGGTTTTTCTGCTGCTATTGGGGAGATCATTAACCTATTTCTCAATTATGAATTAACAAAAGCTTAGTTAAAATGTACATTTATCAAACAACAAACTAGAAAATATTTTGAGTGATTTTAGTCTAGAATAATTTACACATTCATAAAAATATTTTAAAGTGCATTCTGATAAAGTTGTAAAATCATACAAGTATAGGAAAACCACAGAAGTTAATGAATTCAAATTCATTTCCTCTGTAAGGCTTGATACTAAGTTATCTGACCATAATGGATTGACTGTCCTTGGATCAAAAAAAACATGATGAAATCTAGCAGTAAGAGAATATGCTAATGATAAATTTCAATATCACTGACATTTTCAAGACAATAAAACCTGCTTAAGTCCATATGATAGTTTTGAGCTTTACTTGAACTCTGAAAAGAATAAAATAAAATTGCTGTTCAAAAAAACATAAGTAAAATTTGCCCTCACAAGTTCTTGGGAACCTTGGTAACATTAACCTCTTTTTTTTTTTTTTTTGTAATAAACAACATCACCAAACATCATTTCGTATTAGATGAACAAAAACATAAATCATTTAAGGTCTCTCTTTTTCTTGGGTCCTAGAATCCATCTTCAAGCATCTGAATGGGAAGAATATTTTTCTTGCTTCTAAGCTAATCTTTTAAAATTCTGATTGTGGGTTTACTTTTATATCTATCAAATATATATGTTGTTTGAGATTTTCTGGCTTTAGGGATAGGGTAAGTCATTTTAGAATATCTCTGGCCTTAAAGTAGATTGCTTTTGTAACACTGAAAATAATGGACTAAGTTATTCACTCATAAAAGAAAATATTTATGGGGCCAGGCAAAATTCTATGCTACAGCAGTGAACCATATGGAAGTCCCTGTTTGCAAAGATTTTATATTCTAGCAGTTGGAGATAGGCAATAAATAAGTAAGCAAATAATTTCAGGTAATGGTAATTGTCATGAAGAAAGAAATACCAGAGTGAAAAACATAGAGAAAAACTAAGTGGAAATGGGCATTCGATTGGCTAGTCAGGGAAAGTGGGGCCAGCTTCTTCATTGTATGACATGTGTGATTGCACAGGCCCATGCTTAGGAGAGCTTGTTTAATGCTCTGCTGTCACTGTCTTGAAGTTTTTAATAAAGGATCTTAAATTTTCATTTTACACTGAGCCTCACATGTCCCTGGTCTTGCAGAGAAGTGAGACCTGAAGGGCAAGAAGGAGCTAGAGCTCTGTGATAATGGTGGAGGGACATTCTACAAGAGGGAACAGCAACAAAATCTTGACGTGTTTGAGAAACAGAAGATTAAGAAGACTGATGCATGGAACTGAGAGAAATGCAGTGGCAGCAGGTGAGGCCAGAGAAGTAGGTAAGGGCCAGTTCATATAGGGTCTTGTAGGAGATTAGATTTTATCTAGTACAAGGATCGTGTACTTGATAAAATTGTATAAGAAGGAAATTTCACTCAGTGGCAGAGGGACACAAGAAAGCTTGTCCATATACACATATTTATATATGATTATATCTACAAGCCAAATATCACATCAGATTGAGATTTCTTGGTATAAACTGAATGATTTAGGAATGCCCAATTAGAGAAATTAACATAAAAATACGTACTAGGACAGTAAAGCCCACTAGAAGGGCAACTCAACCAGTATGGAGTAATCCAAGATAATTACATTTGAAAAGAAGTCTCAATGTAGGTATCTTCCATGGGCCCTCTGGGATACTAAAATGACAGAAATGTCTAAATTTATTTGTAAAAGTGTTCAGAAAAGAGGAGTAACATACAGCTCCCTCCAACTGAAATATAGGACATAGGGCAGCCACTGTAGGTGCCCTTTTAAGGGACCAACCTGCAGGTTGGTGACAGCCCTGCACAGTACATAACAGAAGCAAATGGAAAAAACTTCTGGAAGAACAATCTCAATACACAGGATTTCCAAGATAAAACCATGTTGAAAATAAACTTATGCTACAATTATACAGAGCACATATGGAAAAAAAATCTACTGTGATCAATTGCTAGTAGATAACAATAAATCACAGATTCACAGCTGCAAAAAACTTTAAACTGTAAAACTCATCTACAAGCAAAAATAAAGAATAAATGATTAAAAGAAGATATCTAAGATATAAATAAAACACCATAAAATATTCATATTTGAAAAAGAATCAAATATAATTTAAAATATATAGTCATTGGAAAGAAATCCTTCAATAGATGTGCTAATCATCAGATTAGATACCAGTGAAGAAAATTAGAGAACTGGATGATCTGAGAAAATGTCCCAGAACATGGCACTAAAAAAGACATGAAATAAGAGACAAAGAAGGCAGAACGTGAAGGCCAACACGCATCTCACTGGAATTCCAGAAGGACAGAAGAGAGAGAATTTGGGGAGAGAGACAATATTTTGAGATATAATGCTGGGAACTTTTCGTAAGTGATGAGAAACAAGACTCTTAATATTCAGAAAGTACAATGATCACTTAGCAGGATAAGTAAAATTAAAGTCACATCAAGGTACATTATTTGAACTACAGAATACTAAAGACAAGCAACAGGGCTTAAAGCATCCAAAGAAAGCAAAGAATACTTAAAAATGAATGATAACTACCCTGGCAGCTGGCTATTCAGAAGACTAAGAAATGACATTTTCAAAGTATTGTGAGGAAAAAAACCCTAAATCTAGATTTCTATGTCCAGGTTATTATCAATAAACAGTGATGCAAAAATAAGTAAAATTTCAGACAACTCTTGGTAGAGTTGTCTCTCAATACTCTTGCAGAAAAGGCTTCTAAAGGATACAGTAGAAAGAAGAAATATATATACATATTTCTTCTTACATATATTCATATATTTATGAATATAAGTTTAGCAAAAACAGAAAAAAAAAATATAGAACAAGAAATTATGAGGGGGTGGCCAAGATGGTAGAGAAGGAAGACCCTGAAATAATCTCCCCTCATGGACACACCAAAATTACAGCTACTTACAGAGCAATTATCTATGAGAATGACCTAGAGACTACCAGGAAAGATTTTCCACAGCTAAAAACATAAAGAAGGAACCACAATGATATGGGTAGTAGGGACAAAGATGGGGTATAATCAGGACTCCCATGTGGGTGACCCACAAATGGGAGGAATATCACAATCATAGAGGTCCTCCTCAGAAAGTCATGGGTCTGAGCCCCACATTGGGTTCCTTAGCCTGGGGGCCCTGCACCAGGAAGACAAACTCCCAGAAGGTCTGGCTCTAAAAGCCAGTGGGGCTTATGTTCAGAAGAGCTTTAGGACTACAAGACAGAGACTCCATTATTAAGGGTGTGTGCAAAAATCTCACATGCTCTGACTCCCAGCACAGAGGGGTCTGTGTCAGGCCCACCTGCTGATATTGGAGAGCCACACAGAGAGTCAGGAGGCAATTGGGACTTCCCTTGGGGAAGGAGATGCTGGCGTCAGCCATTTTGGAGAGCTTATTCTACTGCGATAACACTGGCACTGGCAAGTGCTATTTTGGAATCTTCCCTCTAGCCTATTAACGCTGGGGACCTGGCCCAATGTCAGCACCAGCACCGAGGTGCTGATGCAGAAAGCCTGGCAGGGACCTGGCCCAATATAAGAGCAGAACTGCAGTCACCACATGAGCCAACCAGGCAGGGCTGGTTCCCAGCCTCCCACATGCCCACAGTAGTCATGTCCCCCACCCCACAACAGAAGAGCACATACAACCCCCTTATAAGGTACCCCAGGAGCATATAGTTGAACAGAGGGGACTGTGCTGCTGGGCCACATAGGAGGTCTCCTATATAAGATCACTTCTCCAAGATTGGGAAATGTTAACGACCTGCCTAACATATAGAAATAAACACAGAGAACTGAGCAAAATGAGGAGACAGAGAAATACATTCCAAATGAAGGAACAAGAAATAACCTCAGAAAATGAGCTACACAAAATGGAGATAAGCAATCTACCCAATAAAGAGTTCAAGGTAATGATCATAAAGATGCTCAATGAACCTGGGAGAAGAATGGATGAACACAGTGAGAATTTCAACAGAGTTACAAAATATGAAGAAGAACCGAACAGCTGAAGAATGCAATAACTGAAATTAAAAGTACACTAGAAGGACTCAGCAGTAGATTAGATATTACAGAGAAACAGATAAGTGATCTAGAAGACAGAGTAGTGGAAATCACCCAAACTGAACAGAAAAAAAAAAAAAGAATTAAAAAAATGAAGATAAGTTTAAGAGACTTTGGAGACAATAACTGCTATACCTAAATTTATATTTTAGGGATCCCATAGGAGAGATAGGAGAAGAGAGGGAGAAAGAAGCAGAGAAACTATCTGAAGAAAGAATAGCTGAAAATTTCCCTAACCTGGCAAGGAAACAGACATCCAGATCATGGAAGTAAAGAGAGTTCCAAACAAGATCAACCCAAAGAGGTCGATACCAAGGCACGTTGAATAAAATGGCAAAAATTAAATATATAGAGAGAACCTTAGGAAAGCAGCAAGAGAAAAGTAACTAGTTAAGTAGAAGGAAACTCCCAAAAGACTACCAGCTGACTTTACAGCAGAAACTTTGAAGCCAGAAGAGTGGCAAGATATACTCAAAGTAATCAAAGGAAAAAACCTCTGAAAAGAATACTCTATCTGGCTAAGTTATCATTCAGATTTGAAGAAGAGATAAAGAGTTTTACAGACAGGCAAAAGCTAAAAGAATTCAGTACCACTGAACCAGCTTTACAAGAAATGTTAAAGAGACTTCTCTAAGTGGAAAAGAAAAGGCCACAACTAGAAATATAAAAATTATAAAAGGAAAAATCTCATTGCCAAAAGAAAACATACAGTAAAGGTAGCAAATCAAAAACTCATAAAGCTAGAAGGGGCTTTCCTGCTGGTGCAGTGGTTAAGAATCAGCTGTCAATGCAGGGGACATGGGTTCAAGCCCTGGTCCAGGAAGATCCCACATGCCATGGAGTAACTAAGCCCACGAGCCACAACTACTGAGCCCGTGTGCCACAACTATTGAAGCCTGTGCATCTAGAGCCTGTGTTCCACAACAAGAGAAGCCACCGCAATAAGAAGCCCATGCACCACAGCAAAGAGTAGCCCCCGCTTGCCGCAACTAGAGAAAGCCCACGCGCAGCAATGAATACCCAATGCAGCCAAAAATAAATAAATAAAATAAATTTATTAAAAAAACTCATAAAGCTAGAAGGAATGTTAAAATCATCTATATTCACAATAAAAGGTTGAGATACACAAAAACAAAAAGATGTAAAATATGATGTCAAAAATATTAGATGTTGGGGGGTAGTAAATATGTAAGGTGGTAAGAATGTGCTTGAATTTAAGAGATTATCAACTTAAAATAATATATTTATGTGTATATGTGTATATTTGTGTATTACATACATAGTTATATATAGTTATATATGAACTTCACGGTAATAACAAACCAAAAACCTATAATAGGTACACACACAAAAAAGAGAAAGGAATTCAAGCATAACACTCAAGACAGTCATCAAATTACAAAGGAAGAGAGCAAAAGCAAAAGGAGCCAAAATAAATAAATAAATAAAACTACAAAACAACCAGAAAAAATTAACAAAAGAGCAATAAGTACATACCAAACAATAACTACTTTAAATTTAAATGGATAATATGCTCCAATCCAAAGATATAGACTGGCTGAATGGATACAAAAACAAGACTTTCATATTTGCTGCTTACAAGAGACTGACTTCAGATCTAAAGGCACACAGAAAGTGAAATTGAAAGGATGGAAAAAGATATTCGATGAAAATGGAAATCAAAAGAAAGCTGGGGTATCAATACTTGTATCAGACAAAACAGACTTTAAAACAAAGACTGTAACAAGAGACAAAGAAGGATGTTACATAATGATAAAGGGATCAAACCAAGAAGAAAATATAACAATTGCAAATATATATTCACCCAGTGTAGGAGCACCTAAACACATAAAGCAAAAAGAAACAAACATAAAGGGGGAAATTGACAGTAAGACAATAATAGTTGGGGGGACTAACATGCCACATATATCAATGGAAAGATGATCCAGACAGAAAATCAATAAAGAAATACTGGCAGTAAACAGCACATTATACCAGATGGATTTAATAGATATATAGAAAACATTCCATGCAAAACAGGCAGAATACACATTTTTTTAAAAAGTGCACAAGGAACATTCTTCAGGATAGATGACATGCTAGGCCACAAAACAAGTCTCAAAATTTAAGAATATTAAAATTTAAAAAAAAGAATATTAAAATTACATTAAATATATTTTCTGACCACAAATGTATTGACTATAAATCAACTAACAGAAAAAAACTACGAAAACCAAACATGTGGAGTCTAAATAATATGCTACTAAACAACCAATGGATCACTGACAAAATCAAAGAGTAAATTAAAAAATATCTAGAGACAAATAAAAATAGATAAAAACAATCCAAAATATACCATATGTAGCAAAAGCAGTTCTAAGCTTATAGTGATAAAAGCCTACCTCAGAAAATAAGAAAAATCACAACTAAACAATCTAATCTTACACCTAAAGGGACTAGAAGAAGAAAAACAAAAAATCCAACATTAGTAGAAAGAAAGAAATAATAAAGATCAGAGCAGAAATAAAATAAAGAGACTAGAAAAACAATAGAAAAGATCAATGAAACCAAGAGACGGTCTCTAGTAAATATAAACAAAATTGGGAAAAATTTAGCCAGACACATCAATAAAAAAAGAGAGAGGGCTCAGATCAATAAAATCATAAATGAAAGAGGAGAAGTTACAATCAACATCACAGAAATACAAAGGATCATAAAAGGTTACTATGAACAATTATATGCCAATGAAATGGACAACCTAGAGGAAATGGATAAATTCCTAGAAGTCTACAATCCCCCAAGATTGACTCAGGAAGAAATAGAAAATATGAACAGACTAATTACCAGCAAAGAAGTTGAATCAGTAATCAAAAAACTCCCAAAAAACAAAAGTCCAGGCCATATGACTTCAGAGGTGAATTCTACAAAACACTTAAAGAAGAGTTAACACCTATCCTTCTTAAACTATTCCAAAAAAGTGAAGAGGAAGGAACAGTTGTGAACTCATTGTACAAGGCCAGCATCATCTTGATAGCAAAAGCAGACAAAGACACTACAAAAAAAAAAAAAAATCACTGATGAAAATAGATGCCAAAATCTTCAACAAAATATTAGCAAACCTAATTCAACAATACATTAAAAGGATCATACACCATGATTAAGTGGGATTAATCCTAGGGATGCAAGGATGGTTCAATATTTACAAATCCATCAATGTGAAACCCCACATTAGCAAAAAGAAGAATAAAAATCATATGATCATCTCAATAGATGCAAAAAAACTTTTTGGCAAAATTCAAAATCTATTTATGATACAAACTGTCAACAAAGTGGGTATAGAGGGAACATACCTCAATATAATAAAGGCCATATATGACAAACCGACAGCCAACTTCATATTCAACAGTGAAAAGCTGAAAGCATTTCCTCTAAGATCAAAGAGATGATAAGCATGCCCATTCTGGCCACTTTTATTCAACATAGTATTGGAATTCCTAGCCACAGCAATCAGACAAGAATACAAAATAAAAGGAATCTAAATGAGAAGGGGAGAAGTAAAACAGTCATTGTTCACAGATGACATGATACACTACATGGAAAACCCAAAAGACGCTACCAAAAACTATTAGAACAAATAAGTGAATTCAGTAATGTTGTAGGATACAAAGTTAATACTTGTACTCTGAAAACGATATGACATTAATGAAAGAAACTGAAGATGACACAAACAAATGGAAAGACATATCATGCTCATGGACTGGAAGAATAATATTGTTAAAATGTCACCACTACCCCAGGCAACCTACAGATTCAATGCAATGCCTATGAAAATACCAAATGCATTTTTTTTCACAAAACTGAACAAGTAATTCTAAAGTTTTTATGGAAACACAAAGACTCAATATCCAAAGAAAAAAGCTGGAGGTATCATGCGGCCTGATTTCAAACTATACTAAAAAGCTGTAGTCATCAAAACAGTGTGGTACTAGCACAGCAACAGACACATAGATCAAAGGAACAGAAATGAGAGCACAGAAATAAACCCACACATACATGGTCAATTAATCTACAACAAAGAATGTAAGATTATACAATGGGGAAAAGTCACTCTTCAATAAATGGTGTTAAGAAAACTGGACATCTACATGCAAAAGAATCAAACTGAATTACTTTCTCACACAATGTACAAAAATAAACTCAAATGGATAAAAGACTTGAAAGTAGGAACTGAAACCATTAAAATCCTAGATGAACACATAGGCAGTGGGCTCTCTGACATCAGACTTAGGAATGTTTTTTTTTGGATCTGTCTCCTCAGGCAAGAGAAACAAAAGCAAAAATACATAAATGGGACTATATCCAAATAAAAAGCTTTTGCACAGTGAAGGAAACTATCAACTAAATAAAAAAGCCATCTACAGAAAGGGAGGAGATATATGCAAACGATACACTTGATAAGAGGTTAATAACCAAAATATATAAAGAATTCATACAACTCAACATCAAAAAAACAAACCATGCAATTAAAATATGGATAGATGACCTGCATAGACATTTTTCCAAAGAAGACATACAGAAGGGCAGCAGGCATACAAAAAGATACTCAGCATCACTAATCATCAGGGAAATGCAAATCAAAACCACAATGAGCTATCACTTCACACCTGTCAGAAAGACTATTATTAAAAAGGCCATAAATAACAAGTATTGGCAAGGATTTAGAGAAAAGGGAACCCTCACGCACTGTTGGTGGGAATGTAAATTGGTGCAGCCACTGTGGAAAACACTATGGAGGTTCCTCAAAAGATTCAAAATAGAACTACCATATGATCCATGAATTTCATTTCTGGGTGTTCACCCAAAGAAAACAAAAATAGTAATTCAAAAAGATAAATGTACCCCAATGTTCACTGTAGCATTATTTACAACAGCTTAGATACGGAAGCAACCTAAGTGCCCACAGATAGATGAATGGATAAAAAAGATGTTATACACACACACGCATGCATGTGCGTGCACACACACACACAATGAAATATTACTCAGCCATAAAAAATTGAAATCTTGCCTTTTGTGACAACATGGATGGACCTGGAGGGTATTATGCTAAGTGAAATAAGTCAGACAGAGAAAGACAAATACCATGTGATCTCACTTATATGTGTGATCTAAAAACAAAAACAGACAATGAAAACAGACTCATAGGTACAGAAAACAAACAGGTGGTTGTCAGCAGGGAAGCAGGTAGAGGGTGTTGGGAAAAATAGGTGAAGGGAATTAAGAGGTACAAACCTCCAATTAGAAAATAAATAAGCCATGGGGATGTAATATACAGCATAAGGAATATGGTCAATACTATTGTAATAACTTTGTATGGGGACAGATGACTACTAGACTTATGGTGATCATTTCATAATGCATGCAAATGTCAAATCATTAAGTACACCTGAAACTAATATAAAATTGTACATCAACTATATTTTATTAAAAAAGAAAGAAATTATGAACAGAAAACTGGTTTGCATGTGGATAAATGTAAACAAGCAGTGATCTGATGAAAAGGCACTGGTTAGAATGGTGGGAAAAAAATACTGTGTTTGCTATTCAGAAGACATACCTAAATATATGGATGCAGATAGTTGAAATAATAATGAAGAAAAAGATATAACAAACAAAATTAACAAAAAGAAAACTGGTGAAACTACACAATAATAGACATATGGATTTTAAGGCAAAAATAGTTATCAGGAATAAATGATTCATAATAATAAAAGGTTCATTTCATCAGAAAAATATAATAGTTCTCATCTTGTAAACACCTGATTAAATATGCTTCAAGCTATGTAGAGCAACACTAGGATTTCAAATAAAACTGACAACTTCACAATCATGAGGATAGAATTGAACATTCATTCTCGAAAACTCCTAGGTTAATAATAATTGTTATCTGTCAAAACCAATTTACTTATCATTCTCATGTTATAAACATATGCTTGCTTTAGTATTCCCTGATTCCTCTGCTCTTAGGTTGTTCTGCCACTTTTGCTAATGCAGTGTAACATAAAGGGGACACAGACTGGTTAATTAATTTACTCAACAAATATTTACTGCTTGACTCCTAGGCTCCAGGCATTTTTCTAGTCTGTGGTGTCAGAAAAGGTCTCTACTCTCATGGAGCTTACATTCTAGGTGGGCACACAGAAAACAAACAGATAAACATACAAACATGTTTGTATTTACATGTTAAATATAAACATAGTATTATAAATACTAAAAAGGGAAACAAAACAGAGTGAGAAGTACAAGGAGTAGGGCAGGGGTAGTTTGCTATTTTTATAGGGCTCTCAGTTAAGGGCTCTAATGTAAGGTGATGATTGAGCAGAGATGGAAGAGAGCACTCCCTGTAGGTATCTGAAGAGAGGCAAGTGTGAAACCCAAAGATGGAAGCCTGCTCAGTATCTGCAAGAACAGAGGCTGCAGCAAAGTGAGCAAGGAAGACTGCATTGGGAGGCCAGGTCAGAGAAGTGTGTGTTCCATGTGCTCAGAGTGTGTAGGACTTTGTAGGGGTGGTTTTTATTCCAAGTGACACGGGAAGCCATGAGAGAGTTCTGAACAGAATAGTAGTGTGAACTGGCTTCCAGTTTAAAGGGCCACTGTGGCAGTTTTGTGGAGAACATAGTACAGGGGAGGCTGTGCAGGTGCCAGGGCTAACGCAGGCAGATGAGTTAGGAGACTCCTAAAGTAATCCAGGGGAGAGAGGACAGCAGCTGGAAACAAGGGTACAAGAAGTGGAAGGGATGGGAAGAAGTAGGATTCTGGGTCTATTGTGAAGAGGGCCCACAGGATAAATGATGAGCCTTTTCCAGGCAGCAGCAGCCACCCACATTATACTCTTTCTTTCAGGTTCTTAATGCCTCTGATTTGTTGTTCTTTTCACAGTCCTAACCCCCATAGGCTATTGGCCTGAAAAAACCGTATTGAAAAACTGATCTATTGCAACATGTGTAAAAAAAAAAAAAAAAAAAAGCTTTGAAGAAGTTGTAAATACTGTTAAGAGCTCTCATTAAAAAATCTGTTCTTTGAAAAATGCTATTGGTATTTTGATAGGGATTGCAATGAATCTGAGATTGTCTTGGGTAGTATGGTCATTTTAACAATACTAATTTTTCTAATTCATGAACACAGTATACCTTTCCATCTGTTTGTGTCATCTTCAATTTCTTTCATCAGTGTCCTAGTAGGTTTTGAGTACAACAGGTCTTTTGCCTCCTTAGGTAAGTCTATTCTTAGATTAAGTTTATTCTTTTTGATGCAATGGTAAATGATATTGTTTCCTTAAATTCTCTTTCTGATAGCTCATTGTTACTGTATAGCAGTGCAACAGATTTCTGTATATTGATCTTGTATCCTGCAACTTTACCAAATTCACTGATGAGCTCTAGTAGTTTTTTGGTATCATCTTTAGGATTTTCTGTGTATAGTATCATGTCACCTGCAAACAGTGACAGTTTTACTTCTCCCTTTGCAACCTGGATTCCTTTTATTTTTCTTGTCTGACCACTGTTGGCTAAAACTTCTAAGACTATGTTGAATAAAAGTGGCAAGAGTGGGGCTTCCCTGGTGGCGCAGTGGTGGAGAATCTGCCTGCCAATGCAGGGGACACGGGTTTGAGCCCTGGTCTGGGAAGATCCCACATGCCGCGGAGCAACTGGGCCCGTGAGCCACAACTACTGAGCCTGCGCGTCTGGAGCTTGTGCTCCACAACAAGAGAGGCCGCGACAGTGAGAGGCCCGCGCACCACGATGAAGAGTGGCCCCCACTTGCCACAACTAGAGAAAGCCCTCGCACAGAAACGAAGACCCAACACAGCAAAAAATAAATACATAAATAAATAATTAAAAAAAAAAAAGTGGCAAGAGTGGGCATCCTTGTCTTGCTTCTGATCTTAGAGGAAATGCTTTCAGCTTTTCAACACTGAGTGTCATGTTTGCCATTGGCTTATCATATATGGCCTTTATTATGCTGAATTATGTTCCCTTTATACCCACCTTCTGGAGACTTCTTATCATAAATCGATGTTGAATTTTGTCAAAAGCTTTTCCTGCATCTATTGAGATGATCATATGGTTTTTATTCTCCAAATTGTTAATGTGATGTATCACATTGACTGATTTGTGGATACTGAACCATCCTTGCATCCATGAGATAAATCTCACTTGATCACGGTGTATATTTTTAATGTATTGTTGGATTGAGTTTGATAATATTTTGCTGAGGATTTTTATATCTATGTTCATCAGTGATATTGACCTGTAATCTTTTTGTACGTGTTTGATATCTTTCTCTGGTTTTGGTATCAGGGTGATTCTGGCCTCTTAGAATGCATTCAGAAGCATTCCTTCCTCTGCCATTTTTCGGTATAGTCTGAGAAGGATAGATCTTAATTCTCCTCTAAATGTTTGGTAGAATTCACCTGTGAAGCCATTTGGTCCTGTACTTTCATTTGTTGGGAGTTTTTATTACTGGTCAATTTCAGTACTGGTAATGGGTCTGTTCATATTTTCTATTTCTTCTTGGTTCAGTCTCGGGAGACTGTACATTTCTAGGAATTTGTCCATTTCTTATAGGTTATCCATTTTATTGGCATATAGTTGTTTGCAGTAATCAATTTGTATGGAAACACAAAACACCCTAAATAGTGAAAACAATCTTGAGAAAAAAGAACAGAGCTAGAGGTATCACCCTCTCTGACTTCAGACTATACTACAGAACTATAGTAATCTAAATAGTATGGTACTGGCAGAAAAACAGACACATAGATCATTGGAACATAACAGAGAGCTCAGAAATAAACCCACACACTTATGGCCAGTTAATCAATGACAAAGGAGGCAAGAGTATACAATGGAGAAAAGACAGTCTCTTCAATAAGTGATGCTGGGAAAACTGGAAAGCTACACATAAAAGAATGAGATTAGAACACTTCCTCACACCATATACAAAAGTAAACTCAAAATGGATTAAAAACCTAAATGTAAGACCAGAAACCATAAAAATTGTAGGAGAAAACATAGGCAAAACACTTTGACATAAATCATAGTACTATTCTTTTGGATTTGTCCCCTAAGGCAAAGGAAACAAAAACAAAAATAGACAAATGGGACCTAATTAAACTTAAAAGCTTTTGCATAGCACTAGAAACCACTGACAAAATGTAAAGACAACATACTGAATGCGAGAATATATTTGCAAATGATATGAGTGATAAGGGGTTAATATCCAAAAATACAAATAGTTCAAATAACTCAATATCAAAAACCAAACAATCTGATTAAAAAATTGGCTAGAAGACCTGAACAGACCTTTTTCCAAAGAAGACATACAGATGGCCTACAGGCCCATGAAAAGGTGCTCAACATCACTAATCATCAGGGAAATACAAATAAAAAAACATGAGATATCGCCTCACACCTGTCAGAACAGCTATCATCAAAAAGACCACAAATAACAAATGTTGGGAAGGATGTGGAGAAAAGGGAACCCTTGTATACTTTTGGTATGAATGTAATTTGGTGTAGCCACTGTGGAAAAACAGTATGGAGGTTCTTCAAAACCTAAAAATAGAACTACCATATGATCCAGCAATTCTACTCCTGGGTATTTATCTGAAGAAAATGAAAACTAACTAACTTGAGAAGATACATGCATCTCAGTGTTATTAGCAGCATTATTTACAATAGTCAACATATGGAAGCAATCTAAGTGTCCATCAATAGATGAATGGATAAAGAAGATGTGGTATATATATGTACAATTGGATACTACTCAGCCATAAAAAAGAATGGAATTTTGCTGTTTGCAACAACATGGATGAACTTGGATGGTATTATGCTTAGTGAAATAAGTCAGGTAGAGAAAGTCAAATACTGTATGATATGACTTATGTGTGAAATCTAAAAATAACACAAACTAGTAAATACAACAAAAAAGAAACAGACTGACAGATATAGAGAAAAAACTAGTGGTTACCAGTGCAAAGAGAGAAGAGGGGAGAGGCAAGATAGGGGTAGGGAATTAAGAGGTGCAAACAACTATGTGTAAAATAAATGAAATACAATGATATACTGTACAGCATAGGGAATATAGCCAATATTTTATAATAACTATAAATGGAGTATAATATTCAAAAATTGTGAATCACTATGTTGTACACCTAAAACTTATATAATATTGTAAATCAACTATACCTCAATAAAAATCTATTCTGCATAAACAATCTGTTCATTAAAAGGCAAAGGGAAGTAAAGGGAGTTTGGGGGGTGGCACCTCCTCAGTAACTCAGGTACCCAGGAAACTGGATCTGAGTGGGCAATTCAGTCAAGGTCTTAGACAAATGACAGAGAAAGAGGAGTTACCTGGCTTTTTCTTCACTTTTGTTTGCCGAACGGAAAAAGGAAAGATAGCTGAATGGACATTTTAGAAACATAGGCAGAAAGCAGAAAGCTGTGGGGAGAATTCACCTAGTTTCATGTGTAAATGGGTAAATCAGCAAGAGACAATTAATGGCTGGTGTATTCATTAAACACTTTTCTTAGCTATAGCAGCTTGCCTGAAATTTTTACAACTTTCTTTCTGATATTGGCTGCTGCCTGAGAAAGCTTAGAGTGACGAAATCTTAGCTACAGCAGAACAGATTATTTAAAACCACAAGATCATTTGTATATGAATGCATAAAACAGGCTCCTGAGAATGTAATTTCAAAATCAAAAAATTAATAAAAATGTGTTGAGAAGTTTATTTATTTATTTATTTATTTTAAAAATTTTATTTATTTATGGCTGTGTTGGGTCTTCGTTGCTGTGCGAGGGCTTTCTCTAGTTGCAGCAAGTGGGGACCACTCTTCATCGCGGTGCGCGGGCCTCTCACTATCGTGACCTCTCTTGTTGCGGAGCACAGGCTCCAGACGCACAGGCTCAGCAACTGTGGCTCACGGGCCTAGTCGCTCCATGGCATGTGGGATCTTCCCAGACCAGGGCTCGAACCCGTGTCCCCTGCATTGGCAGGCAGATTCTCAACCACTGCGCCACCAGGGAAGCCCCGAGAAGTTTATATTTTAGAGTTGACTTCCCTGATCTTGCCTGAAACCCCTGAAGCTGAACTATCAGACCAAAAGCTCTCAATCCTTTTGAAAATGAAATGAAGGATATGTCGGAACCATACCTTTGTCCAACAAAGTGTAAGGTATTCTTAAGGGAAATATCTAATTGACCCTAGGTGCCTGATGAATTACCCTTTTCCAGGACAAAAGGGTATTCTGTCTTTTTCCCCTAAATGCTACTGGATACATTTCCCCTAGGCTCCAATTAGAAGCGACACAGGATGCTGACTGCATTTATCATTACCTGCATATTATAAAATGTCCATAAAAAGGCATGTTTTCAGTTGAGATAAAATCTAATCTGAGACAGATCTAGGTGCTAGATAAATGAAATACTACTGTGCTTGAAAAGCTATAACTTCTTCAAGAAAACTTCCTTATAGTTCAACTCAGGAAAAAGATCTCAAGGGTACTTTAGACAGTATACAAACGGTCAACATCATAATACTTGAAAATTCTCCTAAGTGCTTAAATTACATATGGGAAACAATTTAGTTGTTATAAGTTTTGTCATATAATAATGAAATCAAGATATTTGAAAATAACTTTTTAGCATTTAAAATGGGAAACAACCCAGATGTCCTTCAATTGGTGAATGGTTAAAAATGATACATTCAGTTCTATGCAATACGAGTTAGCAATACAAAGGAACAAACTACTGATATAGCAATACAAACCTCTAGAGAATTATGCTGATAAAAAAGCCAGCCCCTGAAGGTTACATACTTTATGATAAAATTTATTGAACATTCTTGAAATGACAAAATTATCGTAATAGAAATCATAGTGTTTGTCAGGGGTAAAGGCCAGGGGTGGAGAGGTTTGAGGGGAGGGGAGTGGAGGAAAGTGAATATCACTATAACAGAGCAATATCTGGGATCCTTGTGGTGATGGAACTGTACCTCGACTGTGCTGGTGGATATGCAGGTGTACAACTGTGATGAAATACACACACACATACAAGTAAAGCTTGGGAAACCTAAATAAGATCAGTGGGTCAATATCCAGGTTGTGATACTGTAGTACAGGTATGCAAAATGTTATCACTGAGGGAAACTGGGTAAGGAGTACATGGGATCTCTTTCCATTTTTTTTTTAAATTGAGGTAAAATTGGCTTATAACATTACATAATTTTCATGTGAACAGTATAATTTGAATTCTTGTACACACTACAGTGTACTCAGCACTAAAAGGCTAATAATAATATTGCATTCCACTGATTTTAGTGATAGTATCCTTTGCTGTACAGAAGCTTTTCAGTTTAACGGCAGTCCCATTTGTTTATTTTCGCTTTTGTTTCCCTTGCCAGTATCCAAAAAGACACTACCAAGACCAATGTCAAAGTGTACTGCCTATGATTTGTTCTAGGAGTTTTATGGTTTCAGGTCTTACATTCAAGTATTTAATCCATTTGATTCATTTTTAATCCATGGCGTAAGATAGTGACCTAGCTTTATTATTTTTTGTGTGGCTATCCAGTTTTCCCAACATCATTTATTGAAGAGACTTTCCTTTCTCTAGTGTATGTTTTGGGTAATTTTTTGTAGATTAGTTGTCCATGTATTTGTGGGTTTATTTCTGGGCTCTCACTTCTGTTCCATTGATCTGTGTGTCTGTTTTTCTGCCAGTATCATGCTGTTTTGATGACTGTAGCTTTGTAGTATACCTTAAAATCAGAGAGCATGGTACTTCCAGATTTGTTCTTTTTTCTCAGGATTGCTTTGGTTATTCAGGGTCTTCTGTGGTTACAAACACATTTTAGAAATTTTTGTTCTGTATTTGTGGAAAATGTCATTGGGATTTTGATAGGGACTGCTTTGAATCTGTAGATTGCATTAGGTAATACGGACATTTTAACAATGTTAATTCTTCCAATCCATAAGCATGAAGTATCTTTCCATTTCTTTGTGTCTTCAATTTCTTTCAACAGTGGGTTATAGCTTTCAGTGTACAGGTCTTTCACCTACTTGGTTAAATTTTTCCTAGGTATTTTATTCTTTTTGTAGTGGATGAAAATGGTATCATTTTCTTAATTTCTCTTTCTGCTAGTTCATTGTAAGTGTATAGAAACACAACAAATTTTTTTGTACATTAATTTTGTACCCTGAAACTTTATTATATTGGTTTATTATTTCTAATAATTTTTTGTGGGTGTCTTTAGGGTTTTCCACATCTAAAATCATTTCATGCACAAATAGTGACAGTTTTACTTCTTTATTTCTAATTTGGATGCCATGTATTTCTTTTTCTTGACTAATTGCTCTGGCTAGGACTTCCAATACTATGTTGAATAAGAGTGGAGAGAGTGGGGATCCTTGTCTTGTTCCTGATCTTAGAGGAATAGGTTTCAGCTTTTCATCGTTGAGTATGATGTTAGCTGTGGGTTTGTCATGTATGGCCTTTATTATGTTGAGGTACCTTCCTTCTATACCCATTTTATTGGAAGTTTTTATCATAAATGAATGTTGAAGCTTGTCAAATGCATCTTTTGCGATGATCACATCATATGATTTTTACCCTTCAGTTTGTTAATGTGGTCTATCACATTGACTGATTGGCAGATGTTAAACCATCCTTGCATCCCTGGAATAAATCTCACTTGATCTTCATGCATGATCCTTTTAATGTATTGTTTATGTGGTTGCTACTATCTTGTTTAGTATTTTTTCATCTATGTTCAAGATATATTAGGCTGCAACTTCTTTTCAGGGGTATTCCTTGTCTTGTTTTGTTATTAGGGTAATATAGGCCTCATAAAATCATTTAGGAAGCATTGCCTCTTCTTCAGTTTTTTGGAAGAGTTTGAGAAGGACAGGTATTAAATCTTTTTTTAATTTGGTAGAATTCATCAGTGCAGCCCTCTGGTCCTGGACTTTTATGTTTTGGGAGCTTTTTTTTTTGTTCAGATTTTCTATTTCTTCATGATTCTGTCATGGACAGTTGTATGATTTTAAGAATGTATCCATTTCTTCCAGATTGTTCACTCTGTTGGCATGTAGCTGTTCATAGCAGTTTCTTATAATCCTTTTATTTCTGTGGAATCCATTGTAACTTCTCCTCTTTCATTTCTGGTTTTACTTATTTGAGGCTTCTCTCTTTTTTTTTCTTAGTGAGTCTAGCTAACATTTGTCAATTTTGTTTATCATTTTGAAAAACCAGCTCTTAGTTTCATTGATCTTTTGTTTTTTCAGTCTTCACTTCATTTATTTCCACTCTTATTTTTATTATTTCCTTCCTTTCGACTGACTTTGGGCTTCATTTCTTCTTCTTTTTCTAGTTCCATTAGGCGTAAGCTAAGATTTGTGTATTTGAGATTTATCTCTCTTTTTGTGATGGGCCTATATTGCTATAAAAGTACCACTTTTGCTGCTTCCCATAGATTTTGGTGGGTCATATTTTCATTTTCATTTGTCTTGAGGTATTTTTTTAATCCTCCTTTGATTTTTTCTATGACCCAATAGTTGTTCAGTAGCTGCTGTTTATTTTCCACGTATTTGATTTTTTTCAGCTTTCTTCTTATTGCTGATTTCTAGTTTCTTACTGTTGTGTTCAGAAAAGATGTTTGATATAATTTCAAACTTTTTAAATTTACTGAGACCTGTTTTGTGGCCTAGCATGTGATCTATTCTGGAGAATGTTCCATGTGCACTTGAGAATGTGTATTCTGCTGCTCTTGGATGGAATGTACTGTATATACGTATTAAGTCCATCTGATCCACTGTTTCCTTTAAGGCTGATATTTCCTTGCTAACTTTCTGTCAGGATTATCTATCCATTGTTGTAAATGGTGTGTTAAAGGTCCCTACTAGTATTGCTGCCAATTGCTACCCTTAGGTCTGTTAATAATTGCTTTATACATTTTGGTGCTCCTATGTTAAGTGCATATATGTTAATAAATGTCATGTCTTCTTAATATATTGACCCCTTTGTTATTATATAATATCCATCTTTGTCTCTTGATACCTCTTTTGGCATGAAGTCTTTTCTGTCTGATATGAGTATGGTTACACCTGCTTTCTGTTGGTTACCATATACTTGGAGAATCATCTTCTATCACTTTACTTCCAGCCTGTTTGTCTTTAGAGCTGAGATGAGTCTCCTGGGGGAAGCATATATTAGTTGGATCTTGTTTTTCAATCCATCCAGCCATTCTGTGTATTTTGACTGGTGAATTCAATCCATTTACATTTAGGGTAATTACTGATAGATGAGGACTTAGTACTGCCATTTATCTTTTGTTTTCTGGTTCTCAATATCTCCATTGTTTATTTGTCCTTGTGTTTCTGTCTGCTATTTTAATTTGGTGGCTTTCTATAATTTTTTCTGTTTTTTAATTTTTTTATGTTTTGTGTCTATTCTAGATTTTTGTTTTGTGGTTACCATGAGGTTTGTAATAAAACCTTTAATAGGTAAAATAGTCCTTTTTCTGCTGATATCATTTATCTTCATTTGCCTATACAGGTTGCATCCTTTTCTTCTTCCCCTTTGCTTTTGTTGTCACAGATTGCCCCCTTTTATGTTGCAAGTTTGTTACCAAATCAAAGTAGCTATAGTTGTTTTTAATGCTTTCTTCCCCTTTAACATTTATGATATAATTCTTTAACAACCTATTCTGATATAGAGTTGCAATTTTCTGATTCTGTCTGTCTATTTACCACCTTACTCAAGTTTTGTGTACTTCTGCAATTTCATTTCAGGTAGAAAAGCTCCTTTCAACATTTCTTGTTAGGTAGGTTCTAGTGGTGATGAACTCCCTCAGCTTTTGTTTGTCTTGGGAAAGCCTTTACTTCTCCTTCATATCTGAATGATAACTTTGCTGGATAGAGTATTCTTGGCTGACATGTTTTTTATCTTTCAATATTTTAAGTATGTCATTTCATTCTGGTCTGTAGAATTTCTTCTGAGAAATGTGCTGATAGCCTAGTGAGATATCAGCCTAATTGGTGCCTTTTTTTCCCCCCTAGCTGCCTTTAAAATTCTTTCCTTATGACTGACTTTTTAATATAATGTGTTTTGGAGAAGGTCTTTCTGCATTTAGATAATTAGGTGTTCTATTAGCTTTGTTGATCTGCATATATAGTTCCATCCTCAGGTTTGGAAAATTCCCAGATGTTATTTCTTTAAATAAAATCTCTGCTACCTTCTCTCTCTCTTCTTCTTCTGGGATACTCATTAACTATATGTTGACTTTTCTAATGGTGTGGAATAGTTACTGTAGAGTTTTTTTCATTAAAAACAATCTTAATTCTCTCTCCTATTTAAATCATTTCTAGATTTCTATCTTCAAGTTTCCTAATTCTCTCTTCAATATGGTCAGCTCTACTTCCAATGCTTTCTAATGAATTCTTCATCTCATTTAGTGAGTTTTTCAGCTCCACAATTTCTGTTTGGTTCTTTATTAGAGCTTTGATCTCTAGTAAAGTATTCCTTCTGTTCATTAATTTTATTCCTGAGCTCACTGAACTGCCTTTCTGAGTTTTCTTTTAGCTCACTGAGCTTCTTCATGACAACTATTTTGAATTCTCTGTCAGTTAGATATCAACATTATGTGACTTTGGTTTCAGATGTTTTATCATTTTCTTTTTGTGATACTGTGTTATTGTGGTTTTTCATGGTGCTTGATGAGTTGTTCCTCTGCTGGTGTATTTGATGTAGCAAACAACTTTCTTATTTAGGCAAAGCTTTGATTTTAACAATTGAAAGATTGGCAATTCGAGATCTTTGTTTTGTTTTTCAGTAGGTGGCACTATAGCCCAAGTTTCTGATATCTCTCACCTGAGGTGCTTCTGGCTATATTGGAGAATAAGCACTTTCCACCCTCTACCGCCTCTGCCAGAGATGTCCCTGGTGCCTTTGTCTTTGTTGCTTGTTCCTCCAGGGTTCCTGGTGCCTTGCTGCTGCTGCTGTTAATGGTGTTGGTGTCACCACCAGGGGCATGGTGATGGAAGGCACCTCTGATGTGTGTGGGGTCACCTGGGTCATGGGCACCATCACCACGTTGGAGGAAGGGAGAAGGTGGTGGGGAGAGCTGGGGTCAGGGATGCCTCCACTGCATCCAAGGTTGTTAGGTTTGTGGGTACAACCACTGTAACAGGGTGGCCTGAGTTACATCACTGTGGCTAGAGGGCCCAAGCTTACAGGACCTGCCACCTCTGCCCAGTTCCCTGCCTGTGGGTGCTGCTGTGACTGGGAGGCTGGAGTCATGTGCACCACCTCCACTGCTGTTACTGGGTTGTCTGGGGATGTGGCCTCAGCCACTGTGGTCAGGGACCAGGATTGTGGGCACCGTCTCTGCTGTTCCCCTTGTTCTGCCTCCTCTATGTGTTCCAATCTACCCATGTTCAGATGCACAGATGTATGGATCTCTCCAGCATCTTGCTGTGTTGGGTGGAGGAACCCTTGTAGAATTATGGATGTTTAACTAGATGTAGATTGAAGCGGAGAGACAAAGGAACCATCCCATAATGCTATGATGCTGATATCACTTACCCTTAATTTCTTAAAGCTGCCTGTAAATCTAAAATTATTTAAAATTAAAAGGTTAAAAAGTTTTTAATAAAGCATGGCTAGAAGACATGATAAATGTATGAGCTTGGCTAATCATTCACTTTCAAAGGTAAACTGATAAAGTTATTCAGAATTTGGCTTTTAATAACTACCAGGAGAATCTTGCAGTAGCTCATGGTGTCACCAAATGCTGCTTGCTAAGAGGAGAATCAGTCTGCCCTTTGAAAACAGCTAGAAAAAACGTAATTTTGTATCTTAGGATCTGCTTTTGGTCACTAGAGATTAGTTTTGCTTTTCTAGAATTTCAAATAAAGACAACTATACATTATATATTGTTTTGTGTCTAGATTCTTCTGCCCAATATAGTGTTTTGAAATTCTACCAAGGTATTGGATATACCAGTCATTCATTTTGTTTATTTCTGAGTGGTATTCAACTGTTAGGGTATATCATAGTTTGTTTATCCATTCACCTATTGATGTAATCTTTGGAGTAGTTTCCAGTTTTGTCTATTATGAATGAGGCTGCTATGAACAATAACATATAAATCTTTCTTGGACACATGTTTTTATCACACTTGAGTAAATACGTAGTAGTTGGATTACTGGATTGTACAGAAAATGTATGATAAGCTTTATACGAAACTTCCCAGCTGATTTCCAAAGTGTTTGTACCAGTTTACATTCCTACAAACATGCTTTGCAACCTCACTAACACTTGGTAGTGGTCAGTCTTTTTCATTTTAGCTATTCTAGTGGTTAGCTGTGGCGTGGCATGTCACAGTGATTTTTATTTTCATTTCTCTGATGACTAACAATGTTAAACATCTCATTATGTGCTTATTTGCCATCTCTATATTGTGTTTGGTAAAGTGTCTGTTCAAATCTTTTGGTCTTTATTTGGGTTATTGTTTCCTTGTTTATCTTATTATTAAGTTGTAAAAATTCTTTATCCATAAAGTTCTTTGTCAGATACATGTATTGCAAATATTTACTTCTGGTCTGTAAATATTACTTCTAGTCTGTATGCTTTTCACTCTTTTAACAGTGACTTTCAGAGTAGATGATTTTAATTTTGATGAACTCTAATATATCAAAAAATTTTCTCTTTTATTGTCTGTGCTTTTTTTGAGTCCTACCTTCCTAAAAATTATTTGCCTATCTTGAAGTCACAAAGACTTCCTCCTACGTTTTCCTATAGAAGTTTTATGATTCTAAGTTTTACATTTAGGTCTATGATCCATTTTGAGTTATTTATTCTTTATGGTGTGAGGTAAGGATTGAGGTGCATTTCTCCCTGATTCAGATAGCCAATTTTTCTAGTGCCATTTGTTGAAAAGAATATCCTTTCCTCATTGAATTAACTTTGTATCTCTGTTAAAAATCAACTGGTCATACATGTATGGATTTATTTCTAGACTCTATTCTGTTTCATTCATGTGTATGTCTGTCCTACCAATACCACATTGTCTTGATTACTGTAATTTTATAGTAAGTCTTGAAATCCTTCAAGCCAAATCTTCATTGTTCTTCTTTTTCAAAACTGTTTTGGCCACTCCACTTCTTTTGCATTTCTGTATAAACCTTAGAATCGACTGGCCATTCTTACAGAATAAGCTGTTAGGATTTTGATTGGTATTATTTGAATGTATAGATCAATTTGGAGAAAACTGACATCTTAACAATACTGAATCTTCCAATTCATGAGCCTGTTATATCTCTCTACTTAGTTAGATCGTCAGTTCATTCAGCAACATTCTGTAGTTTCCAGTGTAGTGGTCTTGACATTTCTTGTTCTATTTATCTTTAAGAATTTATACATTTTGGTGTTATTATAATTAGCTTTGTTTTTAAAACACATTTCACTTGCCAGTTGTTAAGTATTAGAAATAAAACTTATTGTTGTATATTGACATTTTTAAGAACTTGCTAACCTCACTTATTTGTTCTAGTAGCTTTTGTGTAAAAATAGTATCATCTGAAAATAGAATACATGTTCTTTTCCAACCTGTATGCTTTTTCTTGCCTTATTATACCAGATAAAACTTCCAATAAAATGTTGCATGGAAGTAGTAGTAGACATTCTAACCTTGTTCCCAAGGTTAGAGGGAAAATATTCAGTTTTCACCATTAAGTATGATGTTAGCTGTAGGGCTTTCCCACAAATGTCCTTTATCAGTTTGAGGAAGTTTCCTTCTAATACTATCCTTCTGAGAGTTTTTATCACAAATGGGTGTTGAATTTTGTCAAAAACTTTTTCTCTATATATTGAGATGATCATATGTGCTTTTACCTTTATTTTATTAGTATGATGAATTACATCAACCGATTTCAGAGGATAAATCAATCTAGCATTCCTTTATATTGCTGTATTCAATTTGAGAATTTCTGTATCTATATATATGAGGGATATTAGGATATTGTTCTATAATTCTCCTTTTTTTTGGTAGTTTTTGTATGGCTTTGGTACCAAGATGATACCAATCTTAAGTTCCCCTGCCCTCCACTTCCCCTGCTACTTTCTGAAAGAGTTTATGTAAGATTGGCATTATTTCTTCCTTAAATATCTGGTATCATTCACCAAAGAAGCCATCTGGGTTTGGGTTTTCTTTGTGGGGAGGTTTTTAATTACAAATTTGATTTTTAAAATAGATATAAGATGATTTAAGTTTTTAATTTTTGTGTGTGTTTTGGTAATTTGTATCTTCAAAGATTTTGTCCACTTCATCTAAGTCTTCTCTTTTAATTCTAATAGTAATGAGTTATATATTCTCTATCTTTTTTTCCCCCTTGATGAATCTAGGTATAGTTAATCAACTTTATTGCTCTCTTTAAAAATAGCTTTTGATTGCATTTACTTTACTGCTTTATCTACTGTCCTGTATTCTATTTTATTGACTTCTGTGTATCCTTTCTTTTCTTCTACTTACTATGGGTTTTATTTGCTCTTCATTTCCTAGCTTCATAATTGGAAGTTGTTAGATTATTGATTTGAGACCTTTCTTATTTTCTAATATAATTATTTTAAACTAACATTTGCCCTAAGCATTGCTTTAAGCTGCCATCCCAAGATTTTTGATGTATTTTCATTTTCACTGGGTTAAAAATATTTTCTAATTTACTTTGTGAGTTCTTCTTTACACTATGGGCTACCTGGCAGTGTGCTGTTTAATTTCTTTTTTTTTTTTTTTTTAATTTTATTTATTTATTTATTTATTTATGGCTGCGTTGGGTCTTCATTTCTGTGCAAGGGCTTTCTCCAGTTGCGGCAAGTGGGGGCCACTCTTCATCGCGGCGCGCGGGCCTCTTCACTATCGCGGCCTCTCTTGTTGCGGAGCACAGGCTCCAGACGCGCAGGCTCAGCAACTGTGGCTCATGGGCGTAGTCGCTCCGCGGCATGTGGGATCCTCCCAGACCAGGGCTCGAACCCGCGTCCCCTGCATCGGCAGGCAGACTCTCAACCACTGCGCCACCAGGGAAGCCCTAATTTCTAAATATGTGGAAATTTTTGTGAAAACTTTTTTTTTTTTTTTACTGATTTCTAAGTTAATTTTACTGTGGTCAGAAAATGCACTTTATATGAATTCACTTATTTAACATGTTGAGACTTGTTTTATAACCCAGAATATTGTAGATCTTAGTAATGTTCCATGTTCATTTGAGAAGAGTATGTATTCTGCTGTTGTTGGGTGGAATGTTCTGCAAATATCCAGTCGGTTAGGTCCTGTTGGTTGACAGTACTGTTCAAGTCTTCCATGTCTTTAGTATTTTTTGTCTGTTTGTACTATCAACTACTCAGACAGTGGTGAAAAACTCTCCAATTATAATTGTAGATTCAGTTTTTGCTTTATGCAGTTTTAAGCTTTCCTATTAGAGATATATACACTTAAGATTTTTATATCTTTTTGATGAATTGGCCCTTTTATTATGAAGTGTCTCTCTTTATCTCTAATAATATTCCCATCCCTTTACTTCTAACCCATAATTGTCTTTATATTTAAATTGCTTTTTCTCCCCTAGACAGCAAATAGTTAAGTATTGTTTTTTTAAAATCCACTTGGACAATTTCTGTTTTTTATTTATTTGGAGTTTCTAGACAAATTACATTTAATTTGTCAATATAGTTGGTTTAAATCTACCACCTGTTTGTCTTGTATTTCTCCCATCTGACCTTCATTACTCCTCCTATTCTTTTTTTAGGATTTCTGTTGCCATAACTGCATATGTTTTCATATTCCATTTTATCTCTTCTATTTGCTTCTTAGCTATCACTTTTGTTTTAGTTTTTAGTCATTAATCTAGGCCATCATTTATTTTGATATAAGATGAACATTTTCTTTTACTACAAATATGTTCACATATACTCAAAAGACACCAATATAATTAATTTGATATACCCATAATAAACCTTCAACAACTATAAATACATTTGTTTCATCTAAACACCCACTAACTCTCCTCTCTTAGATTATTTAGACGCAAATTCCAGACATCATATTACAGGCATACCTCATTTTCTTATTCTTTACAGATATTGCATTTTTTAGAAATCAAAGGTTTGTAGCAACTCTGTATTGTCAGATGGTCAGCATTTTTTAACAATAAAGTATTTTTCAAATTAAGATATCTACACTGTTTTTGTAGACATAATGCTATTGCATATTTAACAGACTGCAGTATAGCGTAAACATAACTTTTATATGTACTGGGAAACCAAAAAATTCGTGTGACTCGCTTTATTGTGATATTTGCTTTACTGCAATGATCTGGAACCAAACCTGCAATATCTCAAAGGTATGCCTATATTTCATCTGTAACTATTTCAGTATGTATCTCTGCAAGGACTTTTAAAAATATAAAAGCAATATAATTAGTGCATTTAAAAAATTAACAATAAATTCTTAATAGCATTAAATATCCAATCACTGTTCACATTTCTCTGGTTGAACTGTTAAAAGATTTTTTTTTCACAGTTTATTTGAATTGAGATTCAAATAAGGTCATTCCTTGCAATTGTTTGTTTTTATTGGGGTGGTGGGAATGAAAGAGATTCAGGGAGATTTAAAAACACTGCTGCTGTCATTACCATCTTTGAATCCCATCATGACTTCCGTTTGATTTAAAATTTAAAATAATAATTAAGAGATTTAATTTGTAATATTAATTAAACAAAACTCCTACACTACATGCATTTTTTGAATTAGGGTCTCCATTTTATATTGAAGAATGTCAATCTTGGAAATTCTCTAATGCCTACCCTCACAAATCTTAGGTAACTCCATATTTTAAAAGTCTCAATTTTGGACAGTATCCAGTATGAGTGATTTCCTATTGCTTCATTAATATTATATTGCCAAATTCTGTAAGGCCATAATCACACCTTTCAGGAGGAGGAAAACTGCTCATGAATATTCTCTTAAATTTTGCCTGCACAATGTTGTTTATTTCTTTATGACAATTAGGGGTTAAATTAACTTAAAATGTGAAGACTAGGGACAAGACTCCAAAATATTAACCAACCATTCTGATGTAGACTGTACTTCTGGAGTTTTAATGTCATTACTTCACCGCTCAAGGCAATGAGCTACAGATATAGACAGCAGTTGATAGTTTACAAGGAATAAGCTCATTGATGACATTTAATGAATTATTTATAATTTCCTCAGTGTACATTTTTTTTACCAGCCTAAACTTTTTACAAGTAGAGGGTAAAGTGGAAACATCTATTACTTTAAGAAAAACACAAGGCTTGAGCTGATTTTATTATGTCATCAAATAACATACTGTCTTACAAAAGAAATTTAATAAAAATTCTGATAATACTAAGCATTGGTATAATTGTATAAGTATAATGAAAATGAATTGATGAAAGTTCTTATAAACTTAAGAATGCATTTGTAGGAAAATCTCAAAATACTTGCATGCTTAATAAAGAAATTTTTAATTTTACATGTGCCAATTCGGTATGCAATTCCAGTTTGCAAAGTTAGTTAAATCAGGAAGTTATCTTAGATTGTGGAAGTTATCTATAGATTGTGGAAATGAGATTTACAATCAGGTCTTTTTAATCAAGTGTACATATTCTTTTCACATATATTTTCATTTGACTTTTTCAATGATCTTGCATGGCAAGTAAAATCCTTCTTTCCATTTTAAAGATAAGCAAACTGATAACAAGACAGGTAAAATAAATGACCCAATGGCACACTGTGGTCAGCTACTGAGTCCAGATAAAAATCAAGGTCTTCTGACTCCATGTAGTGCATTCTTTCTGCTACACCAGAGGTCAATTCATTTTAGACTTTTGAAAAAAACTTCCGGAATCCCATATACTCAACTATGAGTCAGAAATAGAAAAAGAGACAATAGAATAAGGCTTAGAATCCTGTGAGCTGTGGTGGATATGATAATGGTCTGGCCTTTATTGTTAACTATTGTCATTTCTACTGCAAGTTTCTCAGAAAAGTCTGGCCTTGTCTATATTACACAAAATCATCCAGAAGAATAAAATTGACAGATTCTTTGTCAAAACACCTGTAGAGGACTGGTGGCTGGAGCACTCTCATTTTCCTTATTACTATTCTTTCAACAGTTTTCACACATACTGAGAGATTTCTATGTGCCAGGCATAATGCCTGGCAGATAGAACAACACTGTCTAACTTTGCCCTTGAGAAGTTTCCAGTTTGAGGATAGTCAGAGGAAAACAGGTATATAAATTGCCATAACGCAACATAAGGAAATAGTTATAGATTATTGATAAAGTACTAGAGAGCAGCTGTACTTAAGGCGTTGAGAATAGGGTGTTTTGGAGTAATAGCTGAAAAGTATCTTAATATATGCTAGCTGTAATGAAATAACTTCCTATATTTCCAGTCTGAGAAAAATAATTAACTACTATTTTACAATAGTTGATAAATTATATCACAGGCCACCACTCTGTAAGAGATTTTTGAGAGTTTTCTGTAAGGCCACACTTTTTATATATTTTATGTATAAAACAAATGTAGCCAAAAAACTGGAGAAGTAAAATAATCTTTTAATGTTTACACTTCAGAATCAGTGGGTGATATTATAAATCCAGAGGTTTCTGAAATATTTTCCCTTTTGTTCAGAGAAATATTTTTTGTTCAAGAAATTCAATTAGATGTTCAAGTATTAACCAGTTAGCTATACTGTGTAGATCCTACAGTGTTCACAAAATTCTAACTATAACATTTAAATCCATGAGGCATACAGTGTGTCCTAGAGTGATACTGAAGTTTGAAATAGTTTCACTTGAATTTGCCTCTTCCTCTTAAAATTTTAGTGAACTGATTCTTTGTTTCTGGGTTGGGTCTATGCTTTATTGTCACGCTTCTCAAATTAGCACATGTGCTACAGAATAAAAGCACATTTCCAAAGAACAAAAATTTTCCTTTTTTTACTGATGGGATGAAGGATGAGAGGTGGTAGGCTGGTGTTGTCTAGAAAAATTAATGGATAAGTAGTAACAATTATAATACTAAACTGAACATGGCTATACTTTAGAATATAAAGGAGAATTCATATAAATTTAAAAAAACACTAGATTAAAAACCAAACAAATACAAACAAATAAACCTGCCCTCTCATGCGTCTCTTTGGACTATGCCGCCAGAACCTCTATCCATTGGCTTTTATTCTACTTAGCTCTTAGGGATAAGTTTGTGATAAGCAACACTTTATTGAATTCAGAATAATTCCGAATATTATTATTTTTAAGAGTTTGAAAGACTTTAATAAAAAAAGGCATAGAGGATCAGATGCTTTGAACATGTTTTATATCCAATAACACTAGGTGTGCCTATCATTTCTCTTATCTTGGGCAAGTATATTATTATTCCAGTGTCGTTCGGGTCATTTCCAATTTTAGAAAAACAACAGCCACAAACGCCTTGAAGGGGGGGAAAAGAATATGTAGGTAGTGAGTGACTTTCTCCTTCTCTTTTCAAAACAGCACACACAGAATATCTCATTCAATTTTTTGAGTTGGAAGATAAAAGAAGAATGAATGGTACTGGGAAAACACTAACTTCTTTGAACATCTCACTCAGGAGTACTGAAAACAAATTCATAAGGGCTAGAAAGTGTCTTTCCAAAGACTCAGATTAATTCACAACCAGTTTTATGTCACTCATTTCAGGAGTGGTGTGTATGTGTGGGGTGGGATGGAGGAGGTCATCAGTCAAGGTTACACTGCTGCTACAAATCACAAGTAAATTCACGGGGTGATCAGCTCTATTCCTATTTCAATTTAGGATGGGCTCTGCCAGCTTCCAATTTTGGATTACATGCTCCACAAATTTAGGCTCACAATAATTTATACTCTATCACCTCCTCATCTAAAGCAGAAAACAATACCTTGCCTGGAATGAAATGGCTGCACTACAGGACATGAAAAATTTATAGAAACCAGTTGAGAAAAGAAACTGATGATTGCTGAGGGGTTTAATGAAACAAAGATATAGTACCCTTCATCTACATTCAAAAAAAAGTTATTTGTACACAGTAGATATAACAAAATTAATGCTATACATACTATTTCATCTTTAGTTTTTGTATATGTTAAATATATACTTAAGAAATTTCTATACCCAATGTATTCAATATACAGCTACTAAATACTAAATCCGTAAGAAAAATTCAAAGCTGTCAATCTTATGAGGACTTTGTCAACATCTAGAGCAATTCTGCTTACTTCAAAGGCAGTTCTTTGCCCAGGCAAGAGAGATCTGCAAATAAGAAAAAAACTCACTACAGAGAAGACTGACTATGTCCACAGTGTGTTTCCTGAGCTGCCTTCCTGGAACTTGTCTACGTTTGCCCTTTTTATCTCCAGATTCTTCTCTACTTTATCATTCCAATTTGGATATCTTTATGATAACATCTTCCAGCTCTTTATCCTCTCCCCATACTCCTAATTTACTTCCTGCATTATACTCTGCTGCTGAGCTTTCTTGAGCCGCTCCTATGACCCAACTGACATACTTAAGAGTGTGATCCCCCTTCATAGTTATGCCAAATAAACGAAACCAGAATACGTCATGCCAAAATAGCCTTTTCCGTATAAGAATTATTTTGATCTAAAGGCAATTAAAAAGCAGCAAAAGCAGGAAAGTTCTCTGCCCTTCTCCTATGTGCCTAAAAGCAGGACATAAATTTAGAAAGATGTCCCTCCTTCCGTCTCTAAAAATCACAGGAACAACTTCAGGCTCTTATCAGCCTGGAGATGGCACCAGAGGAATCTATGTAACAGACTTTACCAGCTAGCCTTGATCTCCCATTCCTTTCCCATATATTTGCCTTCCTACAATTTGCCACCTCTAGGGACTCAAGGTCCTTTGCTTTTGCCTTGTCACTTTCTAAAATTTATTGTTCTTTGTTGAAAATGCTACATAAGCCTGAATTCTGAGCCACCTCTTTGAGTTATTCATTCCTGAGTTTCTCACATTAACATGTATATATGAGATATAGATGTTAATAAACTCCTGTTTGTTTTCTCTGGTTAGTCTGTCTTGTTACAGAGCCTAGCCGAGAACCTAGGATGGATAGAGGAAGAATTTTCTCCCCTATGTGAATTCTCAGAGCTTGCCTCCCTCCTGGCTCAGGGCAGACAGAAATAATCACATAGAAATTCTCAGGCTTAAATAAGCAGCAGTACTAAATATGTTTCCTGGTTTAATTGTAAAAGATATAGACTATTTCCTTCTTAATTTCTATTTAAAGGAACAAAGTTGTAACACTATATCAAGAATTATTTGCTAAATGTTCACTGCTCCCAAGATATCAGATATCTTACAAATCAATGAAGAACTTAGAATAGTAGCTTTGTTAACAAGGAAGAGGATGTTCTGGGCAATAATACATCTTTGCTGAACTCTGATGTTACTAAAAGTGGCTTCTGTGACATTGCCGAAGGCAAGGACATTTCTGTGCTTCGTAATCACCTTTGAAATTCTTTTTCAAGTCTGTCTAACTGTCCTACTTGATCTCTCCCAATTTTTAAGAATACTAAACTTTGCAATCCTATTTTAGGTTATAGGCAAAGTTATTAGTTAATGTTTGTTGAATAAATAGGCAGAATATATATAGATAATAAGTTTCATACATGTTTTCCCCCGCATGACAACTACAGTCTGAATGCACAGATGTAGAAAAGAGTTTCAGATGTTATTGAAATATAAAATGTTGACTTAACTCTGTTCTGCCCTTTCCTTCATCCCTAGATTCTCTTGAGCAGAATTCTGATCTCCTGTTTCCTAAGCCAAATAATTAAAAAGTAACAATAGGTCTGCATAATCAACTACTTCCTAAAAGCTCAATGCTAAAACAAGTAAGATGATTTTCCATTACTAATCAGTTTTCAGTCAACCAGCATGCACCCACAAGGAACAAAATCAGTACAGTTACCTGAACAATAGTTTCCCATCCCTGATGCTTCAAAAGTTTGGATAGCTCTAATATTTTAATAAATGGTATTCCATGCATCACACATCAATCTCATTTTTAAGCTTTCAATGAAATTTTCATCAAGAAAAATAAAGAACATTCACTGCAGTGTTATTCACAAGAGCCAAGATACTGAAACAACCCAAGTGTCTGTCCATGGATGTATGGACAAAGAAAACATGGTTTTATGTATGTGTGTGTATATACACACACACACACACAATGGAATATTATTCAACCATAAAAAGAGGAATATCCTGCTATTTGTGACAAAATGGATGAGCCAGGAGAGCATTATGCTAAGTGAAATAAATCAGACACAGAAAGACAAATACTGTATGATCTCACTTATATGTGGAATCTAAAAAGTCAAGCTCATAGAACCAGAGAGTAGAATGGTGGTTGTCAAGGTCTGGGGGATGCAAGAAATAGGGAGACGTTGGTCAAGGGGCACACACTTTCAGTTATAAGATGAGTAAGTTCTGGGGACCTAATGTACACCATGGTGATTACAGTTAACAATACAGAATTTTATATTTAAATTTGCTAAGAGAGTAAATCTTAAATGTTCTCACCACACACAAACACATAAAAGGTAACTATGTGAAGTGCTGGGTGTGATAACTAACTTGATGATGGTAGGCATTTCACGATGTATATGTATGTTAAATCACCATGTTATACACCTTAAGAAAATCATATTGTACAACCTAAATATAAACAACTTTTATTTGTCAATCATATCTCAATAAAGCTGGAAAAAATAATAATAAAGAATAATATAGGCTATATCTTCATGAGGCTTAAAAGCTCATAAAATTAATTAATGATTTATTAATGGGTTTACAGTTTAGAGACATTTTCCTTAGTTATGTCATAGAAAGTTCAAGTTAAGTTACCATGATAGGGGGTATTCAACATTATTTTAAAATATACTTAAGGTGGGAACACATAATTTTATAAATATTTACAGTCCATACTTTATATCTGAAATACTCTGCCTCATAGCTTGCCATAAACATTTATTCCTCAAGCCTTCCATTATTTGAAATTCCTAAAAGCCAGGTTTGGTTTTTAAAACTCATTCCATATTTGCACATGCTACAACACATTTTCACACATCTTCTCTCCCAAATGGCCTTGACCTTAAGTAGTATACATGGTAAATACTTTTCTTTTTTTACGTATTTGTAAAAAGAAACATTCATTTATTTACAATTACTTTAAAATTTGCTTGCATAAATGCTTCCATCTGTCCTAGATTATAAGTCTTGAGGTAATGTCTGTGTCTTTTTATCAATAAATACATTTTTTTTTTGTTTTCACAGAAGAAAAATATTTATAAGCCTTATAAATCATCACATACAAAGGACAAAGCAGAAAAGAGGGAAGATAAGATCCAATATGCAGAACATTGTAGAAAGATCACAGAGCTCTTTAGAGGCAGAGCTGAGTCTGAATTTCTGCTCTGCTGCTTATTTTGTGACTTCAGTCAAGTTTCCTAACATCCCTGGCCTTATTTTTTTCCCTACCTCAGAGGATAGTAATGAGGACTAAGCTAATGTATATAAAGTACTTGGTGGAGTTGCTGGAACGTAAAAAGTTTCCAGTAATGGTAGTAACTGCAGTTTATCATCATTATTGTTGTAGACATTATTTTTGTCTTCCTCTCATTATTGGAGCTGGTTATTCAGCGTCCTAACGCCTTTTTCATCTCCTCACCCTTCACGTTCCTTTTGACTCCTGTTCTTTACTGCAGAACTCTTTTTCCTGCTCTTCTCATGAGTGCCCTAAGCTTCAGATACCACCCTTTCATTGTTAACTCCCAAACTGATATCTCCAGTCTGGCTTCCTATTCTACATCTCCAGTTAAATGCTGAAATGTTGTTTCAAATTTAACATGTCTAAAACTAATTTATGTCTCTCATAATCTTTCCCACATCAGTAGGAGTGGTGGACAAGAAGCCACAAGTGCACAGAGAACTAGGCCAGGCTTAGGTACACGAAGATCCCCTAAATCTCTCAGCCTTCAGCTCCTGACCCTGTAAAGTTCCTCCGGGATGGGGAGAGCCTTGCTCACACAGACTTTATATCTCATGTGTACTGCTGGTGTCCAAATCCTGGCCATGGCAGTCACTGCCATTACCTTGTTACTGGTGAGTCCTGGCATTGAATAGGAAGACTTCTAGATATTTCTGGGTTTTAATTCCGGTCCCTTCCTAAGTCCATAACTTTGTCTAAGTCACAGCCCTGCTCTGTGGCTTGGTTTCCTCACTTGTAACACAAGGGTGAAGATACTAACACTAAGGTAACCATATAATTTTAGTGCAAACCAGGACACTTTTGAGAATGAAAGGGAGCTGTTAATAATTATGATTAGAGTCACAAGCATACCATGACTATCCTGGGCAAACCAGGAAGTAGAGTGGCCCTAGCTATCACTCAAATCCCTTCCTGCATTTCTAATAGTTGAAATAAATACATTTTTAATAGCATATAGCACAATATCAAATTTCAATGTTATAAAATGACTTCAGAAAAAAAAAACCTCTTTGTATTTCCAGTTACAAATAGATAGAATTTAAACATGAATAGAATTTAAATTCTGTTACAAAAAGCCAACCTACCAATAATTAAACGTAAAAATATTAACATATATGAATTTGTACATGCATAACAGGTTTATTTCCAACCTTTCCCCCATACTCATATATCAAATAAATAAATAACGACAAAAAGGAAAAAAAAAATTTATTTTTTAGAGGGTTCCAGGGCACATGTGCCTCTGAAATGAAAATAAAGTTGGTTAATACTTTGGAACTATTTACTTTAAAACTAAATTCTTAGATGACATGGGGAGCACTTATCATAACAGATGACAAGTGATGATACAGTGAACAGTATTATAATGAATTCTTCCCAGAAATCACAGGGATAGAGTATTGTGTTCTCAGTTTCCAGGTTGCCATTTTGGTATTATTTTGAAACAGTAAGAATTCTGATTGGTTCTGGTTCATGAATGTCTATGCAAATTCCAAGTGATAAAACATGCAGTTGTTACTGTACAAACTATAGAAGTTGTAAACCCAGATAATAACTAATGGAAAACCAATTTTGTTCACTTTTTTCTGAAGCTAGCACTGAAACCATGAGAGTAGGAAGGACTTGAGTGCTAAATTATGTGTACTGAGGCAGCAGCTCTTTAATGTGAGTAACTGGATTTTAGTTCACACCTGCTATCTAGCAAGAAATTTCCTGAGAGTATTTGGATTTCTAATGCTATCCTTCTTTCTGTATCTTAGCAATGCGTATAGTCTTCCCTTTAAATGTCTTTATTAAAAAATATAACAACATTTTAAACTGCAGATACCATTACTCTATATATCCCTTATATTAATAAATTTCCAAATGCCTTGCCTTACCTTCTACCCATGCTTTTAAAAATTCTTCCCTCCTTTTTCTATCAGAATTTTACCTTCTAAACCCAAAGCCATTCACGTTAGCCCCTACTTAAAAACCTAACAGCTCCTACCACGTATAGCAATATCCTTCAAAGTTAAGGTATTTGGTAACCACCATGTCTTTCTTTTTCCTGTATTATTATTTGTTTAATAGTTTTTTAAAATGAGCTTCCTTTTATAGCGTAAGTAAATTTTGTGCCACTTGCACAGTGGAATGCAGTTCATCTTGCTTTATCAGTCAGAAGAGAATAGGTTATGCAGAGGTAACAAAAGAGCCCCAAATCCCAGTGCCATAAACTGGGTTAATTTATTGCTCATGCTACTGGTCCATTGAGGTTAGTCGTGATTCTGCTCCACATTTTCTTTACTCTGTGACCAAAGCTAATGGAACACCTTCTATATTGGGGCATTGACAACTTTACTGCAGAGGGAAAAGAGGATATGGCCAATCATTGCTCTTAAAGCTTCAGTTTAGAAATGACACAGATTGGTTCCACTTTCATTTCCTTGGCCAGAGCAAGGCATGTGGATAAGACTGAATGGGCCAGGGAAATCTAATCCTTTCCTAGCGAGTGCAGCAGATAGTTTGAACAATAATAGAATCAAACACACTTATCAAAAATAGAAGATAATTAAAATAAAATGGAATGAAAACAAAATGTTATTAATTTCTAGTTAGATAATATTTCCTACCAAGTGTTAAAATTTTGCCAACTGATTTTCTTCTTAATATATTTAGAATATTTGAAAGAGAACTATGTCTCTCTATATGATATAATTCATATCCACATCCAGGTATAACATAAAGTCATTCACCAAAAATCATTACCAGTATGATTTCCACACCTATGAAAATACATCTACAAAAGTCAAAATAGAACTCCTAAATAAGGCTCTCTGAAACTCTGATCCAACTCACATTTCCAGTATCAGCTCCAGCCATGCATTTTCCTTCCTCTTGTTCCCACTGCTCCCTATGCCCCCTTTTTGACAAATCCCAACCTCCCCAGACTTCATCTCTGCGCTACCACACCTTCTGTTGCTTAATTGCACCATTACTTGATGAACCAAGACTCACTTCTGTTATATTTACCAAGCACATGCAATTCATGCCTCGGCCCTTATTCTCATACAAAAAGTCTTACAGTCTTCTTTAGTGAGAAATAACTCACAGACTACTTTTCAGATGAAGTATAAACTGAAGAGTAATTTAAAAAATGTAAAAGGAAAAGGAAGTGACTAGAAATGTAAGGTTTTGGCCTAAGATGAAGGGTAGTCAAAACATTATGAACATTACTACTTAGATAAAACTGTTAAAATGTGTTTATTTATTATAATTAAATGTCAATGAAGAAATTGGACAAACTAACATGGAGGAGGGAGATAAATTATTCAGAAATGTTTTGCTCTTTTCTGATTTGTACACTTTGCAACATAAATAGCACCAGAATCTGCAATATAGATAATCACTAAATCCAAGAAAGTCTTAGTTTCTGGACTTGAAAAAAGAGGCTTGCCATCTCTGAAATTATTTATGGATAGATAAAACTTACAAATATATACTATACAGCTACAGATCTTAAAGGGATTAATCTAACATAATGATTTCTATTCAAGCAAAAGCATGAAGAAAAGCGTAATTTAAAAAGCAAAATTGTGAGGCTACCATCACCTTGATACAAAAACCAGACAAAGGTATCACATAAAAAAGAAAATTACAGGCCAATATCACTGATGAACATAGATGCAAAAATTCTCAACAAAATACTAGCAAACCAAATGCAACTATACATTAAAAGGATCATACACCATGATCAAGTGGGATTTATCCCAGGGATGCAAGGATTATTCAATATCCACAAATCAATCAATGTGATACACCACATTAACAAAACGAAGAATAAAAACCATATGATCATCTCAAATAGATGCAGAAAAAGCTTTTGATAAAATTCAACATCCATTTATGGCAAAAACTCACCAGAAAGTGGGCATAGAGGGAACATACCTCAACATAATAAAGGCCATATATGACAAACCCACAGATAACATCATAGTCAATGGTGAAGAGCTGAAAGCATCTCCTGTAAGATCAGGAACAAGACAAGGATGTCCACTCTCGTCACTTTTATTCAACATAGTTTGGGAATTCTCAGCCATAGCAATCAGAGAAGAAAAGGAATCCAAATTGAAAAGGAAGATGTAAAACTGTCACTATTTGCAGATGACACGATACTATACATAGAAAATTCTAAAGGCACCAGCAGAAAACTACCAGAGCTCATCAATGAATTAGGTAAAGATTCAGGATACAAAATTAATATACAGAAATATGCTGCATTTCTATACACTAACAATGAAATATCAGAAAGAGAAACTATGGAAACAATCCCATTTACTGTCACATCAGAAAGACAAAAAGCTAGGAATAAACCTCCCTAAGGAGGCAAAAGACCTGTACTCTTAAAACTATAAAATGCTGATGAAAGATACTGAAGACCACATGAACAGGTGGAAAGATACACCGTGTTCTTGGATTGGACAAATCAACATTGTTAAAATGACCATACTACCCAAGGCAATCTACAGATTCAGTGTAATCCCTATTAAATTACCAATGGCATTTTTCACAGAACAGGAACAAAAAATTTTAAAATTTTTATGGAAACACAAAAGACATCGAATAGCCAAAACAATCTTGAGAAAGAAGAATGGAGCTGGAGGAATCACACCCCCTGACTTCAGACTATACTACAAAGCTACAGTCATCAAAACAGTATGGTACTGGCACAAAAACAGACACATAGATCGATGGAACAGGATAGAAAGCCCAGAAATACACCCACATGCTTATGGTCAATTAATCTACAACAAAGGAGGCAAGAATACGCATTAGAGAAAAGGCAGTCTCTTCAATAAGTGGTGCTGGGAAAACTGGACAGCTACATGTAAAAGAATGAAATTAGAACATTCTCTAACACCATATACAAAAATAAACTCAAAATAGATTAAAGACCTAAATGTAAGACAGGATACTATAAAACTCCTAGAGGAAAACATAGGCAGGACACTCTTTGACATAAATTGCAGCAATATTTTTTTGGCTCTGTCTCCTAGAGTACTGGAAACAAAACCAAAAATAAACAAATGGGATATAATTAAACTTAAAAGCTTTTGCACAGTAAAGGGAACTATAAATAAAACGAGAAGATAATCTATGGAATAGGAGAACATATTTGCAAACGATGTGACTGACATGGGATTAATTTCCAAAATATACAAACAGCTCATGAAGCTCAATATCAAAAAACAAACAACCCAATCAAAAAATAGGCAGAAGACCTAAACAGGCATTTCTACACAGAAGACATACAGATGGACAACAGGCACATGAAAAGATGCTCAACATTGCTAATTATTAGAGAAATGCAAATCAAACCAGAATGAGGTATCACCTCACACCAGTCAGAATGGTCATCATTTAAAAGTCTACAAACAATAAATGCTCTGAGAGGGTGTGGAGAAAAGGGAACCCTCCTACATTGTTGGTGGGAATGTAAACTGGTGCAACCATTATGGAGAACAGTAGTTCCTTAAAAAACTGAAAATAGAGTTGCCATATGATCCAGCAATCCCACTCCTGGGAGTATATCCAAAGAAAACTCTAAGTTGAAAAGATAAACGCACCCCAGTGTTCATAGTGGCACTATTTACAATAGCCAAGACAAGGAAGCAAACTAAATGTCCATTGACAGATGAATGGATAAAGAAGATGTGGTATATATACACAATAGCATACTACTCAGCCATAAAAAAAGAGTGAAATAATGCCATTTTCAGCAACATGGATGGACCTAGAGATTATCATAGTCAGTGAAGTACACCAGACACAGAAAGACAAATATCATATCACTTTTATGTGGAATCTAAAAAAGTGATACAAATGAACTTATTTACAAAACAGAAAGAGACTCACAGATGTAGAAAACAAACTTATGGCTACCAAAGGGGAACTTGGGGTTAACAGATACAGACTACTACATATAAAATAGATAAACAACAGGGACCTACTCTATAGCACAGGGAACTATATTCAGTATCTTGTAATAACCTATAATGGAAAATAATCTGAAAAAGAATATATATATATGTACAATTGAATCACTTTTCTCTACACCTGAAAGATTACAAATCAACTCTACCTCAATAAAAAAATAAAAATTATAAAAATTTAAAACAGCAAAATTGATTAAAAGTATCCTATGTTAGATTCTCTATTACTTCTCTCTCTATATAAAATATATGCTAGCAAAAATTAATTTTGAACTATACTGTTATTAGTTTAGGAGCACAGCTTGAGGATTTTAAATCCCTAATATGAATAACTAATAAAAATATCAATCTTGTACATGAATAATTAAGATACTGATATAGTTTGTTAATGATAAAATAAATTCCTTTTTCTAAATGCAAAACTGATATATGTCTTTAAAAATTAAAAAAGAAGAGGTGATAAAGGGAAAATCCCCTTTTTACTATTTGGCCTACTTCTGTAATACATCTGATCTTATACTGTCACCATAGATATATTGCTTCCCTAGCATACCAATGAATGTTTGGAGGAAATTTGCTGAATACTTCTTCCAATAATTATTAAAAAGTATTTTTCATGTAGTATGACCACAAGCAATATGCAGTATGCATATTTGGAGTACATGGTTAATTTTTATTTTTTAAACTTTCTTAGTGTTTTAATGAGTACCAAGTAAACATTTAAGATTGTTTACTAAAAATCACATCATTCTCATTTTTCCTTTAGAATGAATGTAGAAGATATCACTAAAATGAAATAATGGGAACATCATATCCTCTCATTTGGAACTTTGTTACTTTCAAACCCTTATATATTTTCTGGTGATGGCAGACTTTTCCCTTTTTGTTATTTAATGATTATTGACTGAATGGTAAGGCACTGAGGCATTTAAAATACTGCAGGATACAGACATTGGAATTTATAATCTAATAAAAGAGAAGATACATCCAAACTCAAATCACTATCACATAAGACAGTATAATTATCATAAGTTATACAGGTAAGTGCTAGAGGGGACAACAGGCGATATAATAAGCATTGTTCTCTGGGGCTAATCAGAGAGATTGCAAAGAAAAAGTGATACCTAATCTGGGCAAAACATAATGCTTAGAAGTCAGAGTCAGAGATTCAAAAGAGGGAGAAGGAGGGTAAATCCTAGGCAGAAAGCACAGCATGAGGAAAGGCAAAGAGATCAGAAATCATAATGGATATTAGGGTGACAGCAGGGGGTTTCGATTGACTAGACTTCTGTGTGGGAGAGTGGTGGGTAGCTGGGAAGACAGGCTGGTGTTGTATCAGAGTGCAGCTTTGAGAAAAATATCTGCTGAATGAATACAATAAACCAGACGTTCAGTGCAAGTTAGAACAATGAATTGCCAAATAAGGATCTATCTGGCTATTTTGGTGTGTCTAATTACAGAGCGAAAATGTTGTATTATAGGAAACAAATACTGAATCAGCACATTAAGAAAGTATCCCTAATTAACAATACTTTTAAAGAGTCAGGATATTTGAAGTACCAGAATAGATTATTTTTGTTTTTGTGTATATAGAAAGCCAGGAGAGATGGAGGTGCATGAATAGACACAGATAAATAAATAGAAAGTATTCTAATGCACTTATCTGTTAGGAAGTACTTATTCTAGTCTAGAAAATGTGTTATTGACAAATGTAAGAAAAATAAAAATTATTACAGGATATTTACTACTTATATGTGTGCAGAACATTACATTTTTATGAGTGTCTTCAGAAATACTCATTTAAAGTTCATAAAAACCATACTGCTGTGGATAAAAGGGAACCCTCAAATGTTGGTGGGGATGTAAATTGGTGCAGCCACTTTGGAAAACAGTATGAAGGTTTCTTAAAACACTAAAAATAGAGCTACCACATGATCAAGCAATCCCACTCCTGGGTACATATCCAGAAAAAATGAAAACTCTAATTCGAAAAGATATATGTACCCCAGTGTTCATAGCAGCACTATTTATAGTAGCTAAGACACAGAAGCAACCTAAATGTCCATTGACAGATGAATGGATAGAGAAGATGTGTGTGTGTGTGTGTGTGTGTCTATAGATATATACATACACACATACACACGCCTATATATATACATATATATATATCTATAGACACACACACACACAATGGAATATTGTATGTTATATTGTATATTAGGAGTATGAGATTAACAGACACAAACTACTATACATAAAATAGACAAGCAACAAGGATTTACTGTATAGCACAGGGAATTATATTCAATATCTTGAATAACCTATAATGGAATATTACCTGAAAAAAATAACTGAATCACTGTGCTATACATCTTAAACTAACACAGTATTGTAAATCAACTATACTTCAATAAAAACAAATAAAAACCATATTATTCAACACAGCAATTATATTATTCCCATTTTAAAGATGAAGACTGGGGCTCAGAGAGGCCCAGGCTATCCCAGTGCCAATGATGAGGGAAACGGTAAAAGCTCAAATTTGAAACCGACTCAAAAATGTGCATCTTTCTTCTACCCAATTGTTGCTACCCTAAAAGCAATGGACTTACTGGCTTTTTGACTTTGAGAAAGTAATTCAGACCCTCTAAGCCTCACTGTCTTCATCTGTACAATGGGAATAAAAATCACACTTCACAGAGGTATCAAGCTGGCTCTGGAAGGCTATGTTTTTTCTAGAAAACTGTCTATTTTATTTGTTTCCAAATGCACTGGACAGCATTATTCATAATATTCTCTTATGAATTTTAAAATCTTTACTATCTTTATATGTCCTTTTTTCTCATTCTAAATACTGTCTGTGCCTTCTCTCTCTTCTTAACCAGTATTGCCAGATGTTTCTCCATTAAATTTGTGTTCTCTAAGAACCAACTTTTGTTTTTGGATCTTCTCTAGTATTTCTTTGCTTTGCATTATTTTTTCCTCTTGTCTTTTAATTTCCATCCTCTGCTTACTGTACAGGCTAACTCTGTATTCTAGCTCTCACTTCTTGTGGATCTTGTCAGTTACTAATTTCAGTGTCCTGGTTTCCATTATGATTCCTTCTTAACCCATTAATTAATTTGAAGATTTTTTTTAAGTTTACAGACTAAAGTAAAAGACGTGACAAATATCTTTCTATTGCTTTGCAGTGTTATCACTGAAAAGACATTTTACACAATACTGATTATCTGGATTTACTTAGAATTTATTGGAATTTACATTTATATAAATTTATTCTTTGTGCTTGAATATGGTAAATCTTCATAGTGTTTTATGTTTGCTTGAAAAGAATGAAGTTCTCTGTGTGTTAGGTTCATTATTTAACTCTTACATCAAGCTTGTTATTAAGTTTTCCAAATTCTCTAAACTCTGCTATTTTTTGTCTTCTTGATTGAGCACTTATCTAATTTTTTCCACTCCTTTATTTCCAACTTTTCAATGATTGTCTCTTGTAAACAGCATATAACTGCATTAAAAAAATCTAGTGCGAGGAACTTTGTCTTTCATAGGTATGTTTAATTGAGTTATTTTCACTCTAATAACAGGTACATTTACATGTAACTAATTTTGCTGGGTTTTTTTTTTTTTTTTTGGTGGTTTCTCTTAACCATGTTTTTTTCCTGTAATTTTCCCCTTTTCCTGTCTTTATTAGTTTGATTGATTCTCTTTTTTCTCTCGGTACTAGTATATATCTTTAAGAGATTATACTTATATTTTTAACACCTATATTTAACAAGTTGCAAAACTAATTATAATCTCCATTTCCTTCTGAAAACAAACAAAAGAATATAGAGGGCTTTTTTTTCCCCCCAAAGTTCCCATACCACATTCTATGTTATTTATCCAGAAATTTAGCTTTCCAAGTTTTTTATTTTTTTACAAAATTTACTTAAGTATAACGTTTGTTATATATGTATATATATGTGTATATATATACACACACGCACATACATACCCATATACTGCACAAATCATGTGTGCAGCTTTCAGTATAATTGAAAAAATTATACTATTTCCTTTTTTTCTTTTAAACATATTAAAGTCTCTTAAAATTTTTTTTTTTGGTAATACAAGGTTCTTTAGGTATTCATTCTTCCATCTGTCACACTTGGTGGCTTCCTTTCCTTCATAAATTGATGTAGTTTAAAATTTTTGACTATCTCATATTTGCTTTCCATGGAAGTCTCATGTTGTCCTGGATTCTGACAATTGCATGTTTCTTTCTGAGTTAGCTCTATAGATGTCTCCAGTTTGGGACCCACTTTTTTTTTTTCACTCTTCATGTTTCTCCTATGGTTCCCCCTTCACAAAGGCAGTGTGAAATTAGAAGCCATATTTCCCCACAGCAAATGCTCCTGGTTTTGATTTCTCATGTGTGACGCTATTTCTATTCAAGGTCCCAAGTGGGCCACAGAGAATTTAGCAGCTTGCCTAGCCCAGGCCAACAGCTTTTCCTGTCTCTATTTCAGAGCCTTAGGTAGTCCATCATAGCTCCAGAGTCAAGACCTGCACCTTTGTCTTCTCAGCACCTAAAATACTAGCCTCTCACCCTTTAGGCCGGCTTCTGATATTCCCATGGGCTGCTAGGTTTCCACATGGGCTCACTGCTCTCATTCTCATTGGTGGCACGTGGGCATTTCTCTCAAGTTCAGCTGTGAATTAAACCTGTATTTGCCTGTGTGGGGGAGGCATGTGGGAGGTACAGAGGACGATGGACGGGAGGAGGTTTTCTATCAGCTAAGTGTACTATATTTTCTAGACGTATGTTAAATGATTTTAACACGGATTTTCCTTCTTAAAAGTTTTAATTGTAAAGTACACATTACATAAAAGTTACCATCTTAACTAACCATTTTAAATTTTAATCATTTTTTATTGTACAGTTCAGTAGTGTTAAGCATATTCACCTTAGTGTGCAAGCAACCTCCAAAACTCATTCCATTTCCAAAACTGAAACTCCATACTCATTAAACAAACTCCTTATTCCCTTCTTGCCCCTGCCTGTGGCAACCACCATTCTTCTTCCTGTCTCTATAAACCTGACTACTCTAGGTACCTCATATTAGTGGAGTCATACGGTATTTGTTCATTTCACTTATCATCATGTCTTCAAGGTTCATTCATGTTGTAGTAGCCAGAATTTCTTTCCTTTAAGTATGAATAATATATCATTGTTTGTATATACAGTTTGTTTATCCATTCATCTGTCAAATAACACTCGAGTTGCTTCCATCTTTTAGCTATTATGAATAATGCTGCTATGAACATGGGTATTCAAATATAACTTCAAGACCTTGTTTTCAATTCTTTTGGACATATACCCAGAAATGGAATCGTTAAATGATATATAATTCTGTCTTAAAATACTGTCCATACTGGTTGCACCATTTCACATTCCTATCCACAGTGCATACAGTTTCCAATTTTTCCACATCCTTCACAACAATTGTTGTTTTGTTTTTGTTGTTGTTTTTTATCCTAAGGGGTCTGAGGTAATAACTCATTGTAGTTTTGACTTGCATTTCCCTAATGATTAGTGATGCTGAACCGTTTTTCATGTGCTTGGTCATTTGTATATCTCTTTTGAGAACTAAATGATTTAAAAAAATCTTTTGATTGAACTATAACTACATAGATATAGAAAAGCATGCTGATTGACTTAAAGTTTTGTTTCCAACTAATTATAGTTGATTATATGGACAAATGGTTTTCATTATGTTGAGATAATTCAGAGTACATCAAAATCAGCATACTATCCCCATCATGAATGGTATTATCATTTTACCTGGTGTCTTTTCAGGAAAGAGCTACAATTAGAGATCTCAGTTTCTGTCTATGAATTGCCTCAATACTTGACCCTAAAACATCTAGAAATAGTATATCTCAAATATGAATCCAAGGTAATGGTAGATTTTACCCTGAAAATTCCATTCTAGGTAACTGCATAAAACCTGTCAACCAACTAATAAACAAAAATATAGTGAATGCTATTTTACCTACAAATGGAAAATCTGTCGTAGGAATTTTTCATGGTTAACACAATCCTGCATTTTTTGCTTCCTTTCTAGAACAGATTGAGGCAACCCACCACAGTGGCCAAGCTAGGAGGAGGGTTGTTGCTTAGCACAGAGAAGAGTGAGAAAACCTGTTTTTTTTTTCAGGGGGGCAGGCAGTAAAGAATTTGAGGTTATTCTAAGAATAGTCCACAAACATGAAAGTTCTTTGTATATTTTGTTTAGTTCTTTGTATTTTTCCTACCTGGGTATTATCTGTTTTCACTTTTCTCTAGTAGTGTGTGTAACCAAGGAATAATGGTACAAAAATATAAATAAAATCTAAGAATAAGTTGAAATGAAAGAAGTAATACACATTTCTATTAAAAAGTTGTACAATTTGTTATTTGCAAAAAGAACAAGATTCTTATTTTGAGACCTCTGACCTCTAGACCTTCTACTGAGGAAGAGAGAAACATCTAATTTTAGCGTCCCTTTACCATCAGTAGACATTTCCCTTAAGTTTGTATATTAATTCTATGAAATACAGGAAACTACATACACAGATTTCATAATGTTCATAATTCTTGACTAGTAACTTTCAGGTTTTTTCTATTGAAAAAAATCATAAGGATTAAAGCTGTAAACTATTACATCTAAAAATATTTAATCAATTAACTTCCTAATAAAGCTTGACTGATGAAAAGTATGCGCGGGTGTTTTTAAAAGAAGCTCTTTCATGTTTTCATTTTAAGTAATAATTGCATTTCTTTTACATATTTTTTTTTAATCAGTGTATTTAAAATGTGGTCTGGATTTTCACTCAACTACCATATAATTTATTTCCACTTCTTTGGAGTAATTCCCTAATAAAATGATTAACGACAACAGCATAATGATTAATAATGATATATTATACTTCATGGCTCCTAGGAGATACAAGCATTTTATTACAGATTTCATTGCCTTCATCAGTATTAGGAGACAGAATGAGAGGATACTACTCTTTTTATGAGAATTTAAAACACAAAAGAGGTTAAAGCCATGTCAAATAATACTTACATGTTTTTGTGTCCATGAATATGAATATTAGTTCATATTTGTTCTATACTAATATTTCTTTTATGTGCCTACTATAAACCAATGTGATCTGTCAAAAAGAGAAAGGTTTATACTTTCTCATACGTGCCTATAATTACCAACTTTATCCTTACTTTGTTTAATTTCTCTGACTTCCAGGAAAGTACTAAAAGAATAAAAGAATTTAAAGTGATAGTAATTCATTTTGACTTGACAATTTTCTGTCTTTCACTTAAGTTTGGGAGTTTGGAAATTATTAGTATAATTTAAAAATACCCAACAGGAGAAACTGCCTTGGCAATATTTAGAAATACCTGCTTCAAGATCCAAACTCCTGTAGCTTATTAGGACAATGCTGGGTCTGAAATTTGGATTTCCTGAAGTCTAGGCTAGAGTTTATATTCTAAGTTTGTGAAACGTACAGTTGCAATGTTGTCTACCCACACTCATCAGAATATGCTGCAAAGTAATGTAGTTATAAAGACCAGTTTCAAAGATTCTTTAAAAGAAGACCAATTTAAAAGAAGTAGAGTCATTGAGTGTAAGTGCAGTCATTCTGTAAGTTTAAAAATAAGACTCATTCTGAAATTGTATTGTATATTCTTATGGTATATACTGAGATACATACCTGCCCCAGGCTGCCTCGTTTGTAGATGCTTTATTAACTGGAACACAGGAGGAGTCACTGACAGCTGATTTATTCATCTTATAGCAGAAACCGCAGTCTGGATCCAACATACATTCATTACAGTAACTGTAAAATGAAACGAGTTGTAGTCATGTTAGCAGAGACAATTGCTGCTCAGTCAGTACACAATATGTGCTCCCCTGCATTTTCCACTTTACTTTGCAGTAAGCTTGGGGCCATGGCACTTGTTTTGGCCATGGCAAATGACATGTGCTGAGACAGGTGAGAGCTGGCTGGTCTCTTCCATCTCTCCCTCCTCTGGTTGCAGCAACTCTGGAAACTACTTTGAGATGGAGGAGGATTGGATGTGCAATATTGGATGTAGAAGAACCCCTGTCTACCTACAGCAAATATACTTTTGTTTTCCTAAGCCACTGAGATTTGTTACTGGAGCATGGACTGGTCCATCCTGAACCAGCTTGCCTGGTTCCCAACTGTACCAAAGCATTTATTTCTCTTAAATGTCTCCATCATGTACCATATCTTCTAAAAACTGGAATTTTCCCCTAATATATATCATGAAATAGAAAATTCAAAGAATGAAAAAAATTATATCTAGAGAAAAAAGTTAAAAAATAAAAATGCCAGCACCCAAATAATGGTCACCCAAATCTTGGTGGACATCTGTATTTTTAATAAATATATATTGAAAATCAACTATGTTGTGTGCTTAATTAAAAGAAGTTGTAACCTTTCAAAATTGTATAATTTTTTTTTTTTATTTTTTAGGCTGCACCATGTGGCATGTGGGATCTCAGTTCCCCGACCAGGGATCAAACCCAGGACCCTGCATTGGGAGCACAGAGTCTTAACCACTGGACCACCAGGGAAGTCCCTAAATTTTTTTTTAAAAAGAGAAAAGAAAAAAAAAGTTGGTGTAGGGAAAAAGGCTAACTTTTCTCTAAGTTAATTACATCCACTGATTGGATTACAGAGCCATAACCAATTAATCATTGCTCACCTAACAGCAGTATCCTAAATGCAGGAAAATTTTAAAGAGGCAAAATCCTTTAGAGGGCAGGGTTTTCCAACATAAGCCTACAGCGTGCTTGTAGAATGAGTTTTCTCACTGTCATACTATTTGCCAGACAAACCTGGAGCACTTTATACATAGCAGGCACACACAAGGTATGGAGACCCTAAGGTGAATAAGCTAAAGTCCCTTCACCTTGATAGATAAAAGGCAACGATGAGAAATAGCTACACCGGTAAATAATGGTAATATGATAGATAACAGTTAAGATCTACTCTAAGGACAGAGACCTGATTATTCGCCTGTAAGAGTGGGGGATAATTTCAGAAACGATATTTGAACTGGATCATAAGAGAAATTTACCCAGCAAAGAGGTAGAGAGAAGGGCATTTCAGAGAACTGCTTGTTCTTGAGTTGGCCAAAAAGTTCATTCGGGTTTTTCCATAACATCTCACAGAAAAAACCTGAACGAACTCCATACATAATTAAAGAACAGTCAATACAGACTTATTAAATATCTACTGTGTACAAGTAATTACACAGTGGGGTGTGGGAGAGAAACAGGGTAAGAACTACCACAAGTTACCCAAAGAAGACATGAATCCTCAAAACCAAAATACTTCTTTGATACATTTAGCTAAATGGAAAAAAACTGGCGTTGTTTAAAAATTAGATTATTGCCATTTCAGCCTCTGTCTGTAAACCTTTCCTTTGCAAATAGTCTATTTTTAATGAGACTTCAATCGTATTCTAAAAGCAAAAAAGAGGTCTTTCAAAGCCTACCAAAAGATCAATACACTTTAGAAAGGTGATACAGTATTGTGAATCTAAAATTTCCCACACTGGTGATAAGCAAAATAAAACAATAGAAAGCATAAGAAGTACTCCGAGCTTCTGGCTTTGAGAACTAGACTAGGCTAATTTGGAAAGGAAGATCATTCCTACTAGTATTTTGTTTATTTATTTGTTTGTTTGCTTTTTTATTCTGTCCATATGAGGTAGAATTAACAACTTTGATTGTTTCAATGGCTTTAAATGATACTTATTTGGGAAATGTCAATTCATCCATTTGTAGAGAAGTGACTCTCTACTTAATTTCTCAAAAAATACTTATTTCCTATAAAAGGCCAAAAAACTTAATGATAAAGACTAATAGTTGCCAAGAACCTACTGTATGTGCATGTCAGACATACAAGGTGTTACCCATAATGCTCTGCCTCTCTATCACCATTCAAGCATCCAACTCTGACCACAACCTTCCATTCTTCCAGCTTTCTTCCTAAATGATCCCTGCTCTGCCATGATCATTCATGCAACAAATACAAATATTTTACACTTACTCTGTGCCAGGCACTATTCCAGGGGCTGGGACTCATTAGCGAACAAAACAGTTTCTCTGCCCTCATGAAGTCGATTTGTATATTAGACCTCCTGGTGACCTCCAGTTAAGTGATCTATTTGCTCCCTATTCCTTAGCTTTTTCCTTTCTTTAGTTCTGTCCTTAACTAGCTTATTGACCATGACCCATCATTTCAACATCCTAAATTTCCCTGCCTATTTATCTTCTCATTTCACCCATCTAGCTATATATGAACACAAACATTTGCCTTTTCTGTGCCTTCACCCACCTACCCAAATGCAGGTGAAGGGATTACACAACACGGCAGATCAGTAGTTCCTCTGTAACACACTACTACCAGCCTCAAAAGGATCCTCAACAGCCTGAAATTCTCAGTAGTTTTCTCTAGTCAACTCTATAGGAGGACTATTTTAACCATTCTACACAAAAACTATTCCTCAAATCTCCAATGCTCCATTTCCCTTTACTCTCTGCAAATGACCTCAACTTCAGCTTTACAGAGAAAACAGATGAAAGTGGTAAAGATGGGAAATTTATAATCTTATAGCAAACATATAAACCATTCTACTTTCCTATGCTCCAGTTACGAAGAGAAGCCATTCTTCTCAGTTGAGGTCAACTTCTCTATCTGGGCTTTCATCCCATTCCATCTCCTCAGGTCATCTCAAACCTGATTATTGCTCCTTCTTTCTCTTAAGATAAAAGATTAGATTTTTGATTGTGATATTTTTCTCCTTTTAATGTAGGCATTTATAGCTATAAATTTCCCCCTAAGCACAGCTTTAATTGCATCCCATATTTGGTGTGTTATGTCTTCATTTTCATTCATCTCAAAGTATTTTGTAATTTCCCTTGTGATTTCATCTTTGATCCATTAGCAATTGAGGAGAGCATTATTTAATTTTCATATACTTGTGAATTTCCCAGATTTCTTTGTTAGTGATTTGTGATTTCTAATTTCACTCCACTGTGATCAGAGAACATACTCTGTATTATTTCAATCTTTTTAAAATTTACCAAGGTTCGCTTTGTGGCCTAGCATATGATCTGTCCTGGAGAATGTTCCTTGTACATTTATGAAGAATGTGTTATTCTGTTGTTGTTGGGTGAAGTGTTCTCTAGATGTCTGTTAGATCTAGATGGTTTATATTCAATATACTAATCTTAAAGCATCTTGGCCCCTTGGTTTCTATCAGCCTTCACCTCCACTTAACTTCCTCCACATCCTGGTAATTGTCATTATCTTGAAGAGGGGTCAGCAAACTATAGCCCTTGAGACAAATACAGACCACCCCCTGTTTTTGTAAATAAAGTTTTACTGAAACATAGCCATGTCCATTTGTTTACTTATCTATGAATACCTTCAACTTCAGGGGCAGAGTTGAGAAGTCTAACAGAATCCATATGGCCTGCAAAGCCACAGACATTTACTATCTTACCCTTTACAGGAAGTCTGCTGATCCCTGATCTTAATCACAAACACAGATTTCTTATTCCTTTCCTTCAAGATCTCTTACTTCTTTACTCCTAGGATAACTGTTCTTCTGTCTCAGAGATCTCCCACACTCCTTTTTTCCTGATGCTTCACTAACTTCATGGCTTTGCATCCTTCTCTGTCAGACTTTCATGGTAAACGACTTTAACCACTTTCACCAGACCCTCAGTGTTTTTGTATTTAGGTTCTCCTATAAAGTCAACCTATAAACTTTTATGTTTCTTTCTTTCTACGTTTTTACTTTCTACATGTAAGTTGCTCTTTACTGGTGGAGAATTAACATAACCAGGCATATTGGTGAAACTCCACAATCACAGCATTCAACTGCAGCTGGATCCTCACTGCTGAGAGGAAACTTTTACCTGTCCCTAATCAGTGATTTTCCCCACTCCCACAACTGATATCCCAAATGCCCACAACTCTCCTACAATCCCAATCCTTATTCCTTCCTACAAATCTTTTGGAAAATGGCCTTGCCTTGCTTCCCAGTGAAAACTGAAGAGATTAGGAATGAGCTTTTTCAACTTTAAACTCAGACGTGAACAAAGATATCTATAGCCACATCTATCCTCGCCTGTTTTCCTCCAGGCTCTGAAAAAGAATTGCTCAAAGGTCATCCTTCTATCAGAGCTTTTAATCTTACTCCCCTTGGTCTTCACTAGGACCAACACTTTGTCCCATTGGTTATTTTCTTCTCTTTATACTTTCAGACCTCTCCTAGAACATACCCCATAGTTTATGTGCAGGCTCTGGCCTTTCTCATATTAAAAAAGCATGAAAAACTTTCTTTTGTACTACTTCACACCAGTTCATAGGAGTCAGTCAGTGAAAAGAGGCCAAATATTAAAAAGAATTCAATTTCCTTGCCATCTCAGGGAGTGGGCCACTGTTGGGAACTGATTGGCCAACTGATCTGGCCTTGGAGCCTCTCAGGCTTCTGAAGGCAAAGTATGATTCCCTACCACTCCCTTATCCTTGACCTGGAATATTTGTTTTTCATCATTTGGACTATTTTATGGCAAAATTCTCCCAAATGTAACATTTCTAACTTCAACTTGACATTTAGAAGATAACACAAAACTTTAAATATCCTGGGGAATCTGCTAATTGACCTTTTACAGAGAGCATATATCATAACTGTGGCTTTAACAAATAGTGTTGAAAAAAGGAACAACTTCTAGAAGTGGCTATTTTTTATTCATGATTTGCTCTTTAGGGCTTTCTTGAACATGACCTGATAAATTTACATGAAATTTTCTAAATATAAAATTTGAGAATTTAAATATTCTGTTACTAAATATATTGTTACTAAATCAATGCTCATAAGAACATTCTAAGCATAGATTAAAATATGTTTTTGTGAAAAGCAGACTGGTATATTAGGCCCTATTTGTCCCCTTTCACAGTATGACCTGGTGAGTTCTAAATTTTGGACTTCAAGTTTTCCATCCCAAGAGCACACGATCTCTAAGAACCCACCCAGTTGCAAGATTCTACATGAAAGAAAAAGAAATACATATACTCTCACTCTAAATTCACACAAACTTTAATAGTGTAAAACATATTAGGATGCTGTAACATCTCACAAATATTTACTCTTACATACTTATTTCAAGGGCAGAATTATTAGTGTGCCTTACTTTAAGAAATTCTAAAGTTACAAAGGAAACGAATTAAGAAAGCATTTACAAAAGGGCTATGTTTTATCAAAGGAATTGCTGAATTAATTACATAAAATGGGGATCCCTCTCTTTTGATACAAAATATTTTAAACTTCAGACAAGTCAGTATATAGTACAGTTGATGGTGATGGCCTTCCTCTCTGCTCTGTGCACACCTCTATTGTAGAACTTACAATGTTCTTTACTGACTGGTTTGCAAGGACCTGAGGGAAAAGGCCATGCTTACGAACTCTGCAAATGCAGCACCCCAGTGTAGGCTAGATACCCAACCCAATGCATGTTTATTGAATGAATCAAAGCATGGTAGCTCTATAAATCAAGGCACACTGTAGGTTCATTAATCTGTTTCTGCTCATTAACAGAAAATAATTTTGGGGGGTGGGTAGCTTGGAGTGAATATCTGAGTCATTTTTTGGAATAAAATTAAAAGAAGGTAAAACCTAGTGTCAGATGGTACTTTAAGCTAAGCCCAGTTTTTAAATTGTCAGAGGCTAAAGCTGCCATTTGCAAACATTTAATCCACAACCTAAATGGAACTGGTTAGTAATTTTGATAACTCACTTTCAGAAACAGCAGCTGCAAGGGCCAATTTCCTTGAAACCCAAAGAAAAGAGCCACACAGAGAAAGGACTCTCTTTTACATCATAGCCTGCAAAATTTCATAGTGAAAGGACATTATGATATTTAGAGAGAAATTGTGGTAAATAAGTGTGCCCAGAATGCATGCTGTTGTTCTTGACTGTGGATACTTTCAATTGGGGAGAATATACAATAGCCAATGTTCTACTAGGGGATGAAACTGCTGGGGAAACTAGCAGAGCATACTAGAAACTCTACTAGGAAACTGGAAAATATATAATCCAGACAATAACTACAATTAGAACCAAACAGTTCTTTTCTTGCTAGTTTCAAGGAAGGAAGATTTAACTTTTTAATCTCTGACATTTCTTTTTAGAAAGGGAGAAAAATAAGTATTCAGATATTTAGAAAAAAACTGGTTCTAAAATCTTAAAATATTTCCAATTAAAGTAAAAAAGAGTAGAATAAAAGGTGGCTTAGTGTCTAAGGGAGAGAAAGGATGGCCTATTTTCATTCAGTCAATCTTTTACATGTTTCACATGGCATTCAAGGTCTTAACCAAATGTGCCCTCTTCTCTCTCCTGAGAAAATCTTTTAAAAATTGATTTCAGTTAATTTCAAACATTTTAAGTTTCTACTCTGTGAAGTTGAGTGTGAATCTGGCCCTATAGAAAACAGTCCATTTGTTTTTAAGTATGTCTCCTTAAATCCAATAAGATAAGAACATTAAGAACAGTGGTCTTAAAATGCCTGTCTTGGCATGGCCTAAATTAAAAAAAAACTCAGTTGTGGTAAATGCAGGTGTTAGGACAATCCATTGCCACAGGTCCACTTTCATTCTCTGTGGGTAACTGTTCACTCATTCATTCCTTATGCATGAGTTTAATACCCTACTTTGTGTAATTATGTCACTCTGTTTCCCAGACAGCTATTCTAAATTTTCTCTACTCCTTACTATGCCCTCCTTACTCCTAACTGTCCCCATTGCCTTCAAGTAGGCAACCTGGAATCCAGTTTACTCTTACTGGGGGGACAGCTTGCCTTGCTTGTAGCTCTCTGCAGGGCCAGATTTCTTCACGAGTTCTGCAAAGAGAACTCCAGGACACCTGCCTTCTTTCTCAGCCAGACAGTAGATGTCAGGGGACTCCCTCTCCTCATTTGGACTGTGAAAGTAGGGAACTTGTGAGAATTTTTTAAAAAATAAGAAATTCTGGGGGACTTAAGTAAATCATTGGAAATTAATTTAAAAAGCTAGGGACTATTGGTGCTGATTTTATGAAGTAAGTCATGCCTCACCACTTCATGAAAACTGCCCTAACAGAGATTGCTGGTGATCTTCTCATTGTTAACTCTGGGTGCTTTTCTTTCCTAAACTTGTCATTCTATGATAAAATTTCCTAAACATTTTCCCTCTTTCCTAAAATTTTCTCATTCCTTGACACCATGTCCTTTATGTTTCTTCCACCTCTCAGACTGATGCATCTTTTCTTTCTCCTTGGTTCTGTTCTTGGCAATCTTCTTTCATTACTCTGTATAACTTTTGCTGGGAAACATCAGCAGTACACAACCATTATTATCAGTGATACACAGAGACTCCATGACCTGTTTCTCTAGTTTGTTTCTCCTCCCTAAGTGCCAGACCCATATTTCCACCGCCCAATTTTCTGAATGTTCACAAGTACCTAAAACTCCACCTTTGACTTTCCCCTCAAAGCTTTCCTACTGCTCTTCTGTGTCTCACAATTTAATAACCTGAGCATGATCTGAGACCACTCACATTTAAATAGTTACAACTCCATCATGTCTATCTCCAAAGCATGTGTAGTTTCTCTACTCTCCATTCTTACCACTTCTCACTGGGACTTTGACTTGAACTTGCCACCTCTCACCTGAACTCTTCCAATAGTCTTCTACTGAGTCTTCCTGCTTCTAGACTCCTTCCACTTCATCTTCTACATTGTCCTAAATCTAACCTGATCTGAACTCTCTCTTGTTTAAATCCTGCAATAGCTTTCCATTGCCTATAGGATGAAGACCAATCTTATCATGGCATGATCTAGTCCCTTCTTGTCAATCTTTTGTGCTATTTCTCCACAGATGTCATGGGTTGTAGCCATTCCATACAAACTGCAGGATTCAGAATATGACATGTTCTTATGTTTTTCCTCATAATGTTTTCTCTGTCTGGACTATTACTTTCCACCTTTGTTTTCCTACACATTTGCCTCGAGACTCATATTTGGCATCACCTCCTCTGTGAAACTCAGACCCCAGCAGAATTAGATGTATCACTATGTTATCAGAGGATCACAAAAGTCTATTATTATTACTGCCTATCCCACCATTTCTCTAAGGGTTTGTGATATGTTTGCCTTCCCTTAATGCACTGTGACCATTTCAAGGTAGAGACTTTTGTCTTGTACATCTTTTATTCCTAGTGATTTCCATGTTGCCTGATAGATAAGTGTTCAATAAATACCTGTTGTGTAAATAAAGGGATGAATGAATGTCACTTATATTGACAACAGATTTGGTAGTTCTCCCTGCAGTTCCATTAGAGAAGTGACATCTCATTCACCACATCTTGGTCCATGAGATCATAGGGTTGAAGCTTGAAATCAAGCTATGAATTGTTCCTTACAATTCATGGCTCTCAGATCAAATCCACATATAATTTGCTGCAACCTTTTGGAACACAGTCATATTTCTCATCACTTCCCCTTAGAAACTGAGGCTGAAAAAGCAGTGGATTCCTGAGTTAGAGGCAAAAAGTAATTCACAGCAGTGAGGCTTGCTGATTAAAAGCAAGCACAGGATCTTGCTCTTCGGTGCTATTAAATAAGGAAAGTTTAGCTGATTTGTCAGAGTGGGTTTCTTTTTTTTTTAAAAAATTTTATTAGTACTTTAGGCTCTAATTTCTAGTCACTGATTGTCTAACCTTCTTTTATGAATTCTTGGATTTGTTCTCCTATTTTATCTGAGAAAAGTACACCAATAAACTCTCTAAAGGGGAGGGAGGTAGAAGAAGAGAGTTCTATCTGCCAAGCCCGTCACCTTCAATAGGGCTAAGTGCTTTCCTATTATACTACATAAACCTTTGGTCAACATACTTAAAAACAAAACCCTCAATTCCAACTTTGCAAATATAAGATGACATGTATATGCATGTGTTTATATATGTACATATGTGTATTTATGTAAGTAAATCTGCATGTGTGTGTGTGTGTATATATATATATATATGCACACGTATTTAAATACAAATTTTTCAGTCTATAAGTTGAGAGTAAATTCAGATTTACAATACTATTTGGTAATCAACACATAGGCACCCAAATACAATCTAATTAGTGTGCAACATGTCACCTTCAAAGGAAAAAGACAGTAATTCATCTTCTCTGGTGACAGTATATGTTATTCATTTTTGATGGGACAGAAAAATATTAGAAGAAACATTAAGAGATTGGAATTTTTAGGTTTGCCAACAGACCAAGTCGATTAGCATTTGTAGATTTGAAGAGAATTGTGGAGGGTGTGTTTTATTGTGGCGCTATCACAGAGCTCACCACATGCAGAACACTGTACATGTGCTTAGTTAATCCTTACATGGGCTTTATGAGAGATGCTTTACTTTCCTTTTTGTTAGATGAGAAACCTGACATTTAGAGAGATTAAGCTATCTAAGCAAGGTCACACAGCTAAAATGTGGCAGAGCCGGAATTCAGACCTAAGTGTATTGACTCCAAATGCCCAGATTTTTATAAGTTTATTTAAAGTGAAATAGGCTAAAAGTTTTAAAGGAAATATGCTAAAATTAAAATTGGAAAGAAAAGAACTACAGTTTCTATGGCAGTGTAAAATTTACAAAGCACTTTCACATACACTGTGTCATCTGGTCTTTCCAACAAGTTGGTGAGGTATGCATTAAAATTCCTACTTTACAGATGAGAAAACCAAAGCTCAGAAAAGCAAGCCTTGCTCATGTCCCTAATGCAGGTTCTCTGACTCCAAACGCAATTTTTACTCTACTTAGCCTTTAATTTGTTGAAATTTAAAGTTATCCTTGTGAGAAAATTGATTAGCATATTGAAGATACTGACATTGTGATAGATAAAATAAATACTTATTGTGCATAGATGATTTGGAATCTTCTGTTGTCTTGTGTAGAGAGCATACGAAGCAGTGGTTACACTCCCAGGAAAATGAAGGCAGAGAGGTCAACACAATTTGGAAAAGTGGTGACCACTATGGCACATACTTTTACTTTAATTAAAATTTTTTATTGAGAAAAAACTCACGTAATATAAAATTTACTATTTTAACCATTGTAGAGTTTACAATTCAGTAATTTTTATTATATTCAGAGTTGTGCAACCATCACCACTATTCAATTCCAGAAAATTTCCAACACCCAAAATAAACCTCATATCTTCCAATTTCCACCTCTCACCATTTCATGGCAACCACTAAACTACTGCATGTCTCAACAGATTTCTGTATATAAATGCAATCATATAATATGTGGTCTTCTGTTTCTGGCTTCTTTCAATATGATGTTTTCAAGGCTCATCCAAATTTTAGTACTTCATTCTTTTCTATAGCTCTGTAATATTTCATTGTGTGGATATACCATATTTTGTTTATCCATTCATCAGTTGATGGAACAATTGGGTTATTTCTACTTTTTGGCTATTATGAATAATGCTGCTAGAAACATTTGTGTACAAGGTTTTATGTGAATGTTTTAAAAAATTCTTTTGAGTATATGTCTAGGAGTGGAATTGCTGGGTCCCATGGTAGATAACTCTATGTTTAATGCTTTGAAAACTGACAAACTGTTTCATGCATGTCAAACATGTTTCATGTTCTGATATTTAATCTTCAACCAATTGTACTAGTACAGGCATAGTCTTGAATGTCATCAATTTTTCCAGAGCAGTAGTCAACTGAAGAACTTTGTTAATGGGTACCGCCAAAAAAGAAGATGTTTTCAAGATAACAGTGCTATCAATCAGCAGAAAGAAAATTCTTTATGCCTTTCTGCAGAAAGAATGATAGGGAATCTTGGCCAATAAAAGCAGCAAATAAATTGTGGGAAGATACAAGTAATGTTCACCAATGTCTAGTTGCCCTCCATTTCAAGGTTTATGGAGGATTATAATTCCCTACCCTCTTGAAGTTAGGAGCAGCCAAGTGACTAGCTGTGGTCATATATTGTGAGTAAGTAATAGTGGTAGGTCACTATTTATCTCTGCGATGAATCCTAAAGCCTTGAGGTAAGAGGTGGCATCATAAAATGTTGGAACTTCCATTAGCCTAGGTTCCTGAGACATGAGCAGAGCCTTTGTTGCTTTAAACCACTAATATTTTGGTGTTTTTCTTTTTTTGTGTGTGTGTTATAAGGTAATGCCTTTCCTAGCCTGACTGCTATAACAGCTGAAATTATTTATGTATCATCCTGGTTATCAGCTACAGTAATATGATTATTGACACGTGATTTTATTGAAGAGTTACAAACTGATCACTATTTTGTTGACAGATACTTTATATTAAGTCACATAGTTTTACCAGAATAATAATAAATAAAAATAATGTAAGAACACAGTTTTGTTTGGGGCTCATCATTACCATTTGAAGACTTTTATTTTATGTATTTGTGATTGTATTTGTATAAACACTGTCCCTAAAAAGCTGTATAACACACTCCTAAGATATGCATTTAACTAATCACACCACCAGATATGAGTTGCTGATTTCTGCATAGTGCTCCTAACACTAGCTCTTCTACTTATTGAGAACTTTCCAATATTTCAAGGTCTAGGTCTCTTGTTAACTTTCACTGTTTGGAGTATAAAAAGTGAAATGTGAATATATAGTATAGTATCTGCATTCTTTGTGAATACATGGTTATATTGACTTTCATATATCTTCTTTAGGTCAACACGAAAAAATAGGTTTTTTTAAAATAACAATATTTTTTTTATCCATCTGTGCAAACACTTCTTAAAACTGCCTCTCTTTGGGGGACCCATTTTTGTTTGTTCATTTGCTTTGATAATTCACAATTATATTTTAAGTATTACCCAAGTATCTCCTTATGCAGCAAGAAAGAAATTTGGTGATCAAGCCTGTTTTATATTTTTCATCAAACCCTACAACACCTGGCACTATGTTTAACATACTGGCAAGTGCTTCACACAGAGAAAACAAAATCAAGAGGTAAAATACATTTTGGTTTATTTGGCTTTGCTTATCAGCTCTTCCATGGTTGCTTGGAGGACTTTTTGATTTTCATAGGAAATGATATGTTTGAACGTGAAGGACAAAGTGAGTTTTACTTGGAGAGTGAGAGAAACAATCAGCCCTGAAGCCCCAGAATGATGCTTGATTTGGAAGCTGCGCTGCTTCATGGAGATGAAATGAGGTGGCCTGGACGTCATCTCTCTGGACATGATTATGTCCTTTGATGCCTGCAACTCTAGTGTGATCATGTGCTCTTTCAAACTAGAACCTGCCTCACTGACAGCATTTTACAAAATAAAAAGAATTCAAAGTGGATGAAACCAATAGGAACCAGTAAAGTGATGTCAGGGGTTGGGTCAAAATACTAATACCAGCACACAGTGATTCTTCCTCTCTAAGGAAGATATTCAGATTCACACATATCATACATCTCTCCATAACTAAAGAAGGAAGATAAGAAGAGAACAGCTTTCATAGTCTTTTTTTTTTTTCTCATCTGAGTGTATAGGTACAGTCTAATTTGCCCAAAAGGTATTTCTTTGTGAGTGCAACTCATCTCTTTGTTTCTTTTCTTAAATTACTTTCTCCATATTTATCTATCTGTGTAACAGAGGCCTAAAAAACAACACTCACCACAAACCAACTAAACAAAATAAAAACTACAATTAAACTTGCATCAGATACTCAAATTCAAAACTATGTGGTTAAGGCCACTCTGCTCTAAGGAAACCAAAGGTAGTGAATCATTTAAAACACTTAAGAATGATTTCACTTTATGTTAAGCACTTGCTTTTATAGCAAAGATGTTCTATGATGATACTGCTAACAGCAGAAAAAGAATTTTCTGAGCAGAGTAAATACATGTAAATGAAAATAAATGAACGAAATAAAAATAAATGAATGAAATAAAAATAAATCTTCTTTAAGTCCCAAATGGACTACCACTCACAAAAATGGTTTCTTAGAGAAAGAATCTCAATTACACTGAATGAGTGAAAATACACCAACATAGGTATTTTTAGACCTACTGGCTTTTGATCATCAGGAATTACTGTCCACTTCCCAAAGAGTGTGCAACACCTGTCAGTAGAAGCATCCTGCTGCTTAACTGGTAAATTTCAGAATGATAAGTGTAGTGCTAGCTGGGCTCTTACTTAAAGCTAGTTTTACTGTCTGCTAAGCCATATGATCTTCTAAACTTCTTCACTCAACTTATTTAAGCCTCGGTGTCATTGGTAACGTGCGGGAAATAATACCATCTACCTCCGTTTTGCTGAAGGATAAAAGAGAGAATCCATGTAAGCCTTAGCACAGCAGTTGGCACATCGTGACTATACGATAAATGGTAGCTGACATGATTACTCCTTTTGAATAGACGAGCAAACCACACAACAAAGAGCAGCTATTTCACTGGTTTCCAAGGCCAAACGAAATGCAATAAATGAAGAGACTGTAATGATTCTTCCTCCCTTGCAAAGCTGGAGGTACATTATCTAATGTGGCCATATTTCTTGCCACCTGCAAAGCTGACCTTAGACTTCCAGTCACTATAAAGAGAACGAAACCAAAAAAAGTAAGTAGCTAGAGCCCTATTTAATCAGTTAATTCATCCTTCCTGCTGTCAAGCAGAACCACCTATTCATGTCCCATAAAGTTAACTCCAGTACTGTTGTGTCAAAGATTGTTAGTGTTCTATCCCTAGATTCCTTCTTTGCTTCCTCCTTTGTAAGAGAATTCTGATTCTTAACTGGGAACGCTGTGCCCCTTATCCCTTCCTCTCCCAACCACTGAAGAAAAGAATACATTTCCCAGTTTCCATTAAAACTAGATATGACCAGGGGACTAATTCTAACTCGTGAGAAGTATTGTGTGGGATTTCAGGAAGGCTTCAATTCAAAGGGAGCTGATTCAGCCAGGAAGCATTGCTCCTTCTACATTTTCTCCTTTTGGCCTGTGTCACAGACATGACTGTGGTGCTCCTGCAGCCATCGTGGACCTTCCTCATGAACTTGTGAAGAATACTTATATGGGTACAGCAAAAAGACAGGTGCCTGGATCCCTGATGACACTAGGTATAGCACAATGATTCCAAAATCCCTGCCTTTGAATTTATCTTACATGAGCAAGAAAGAAACTCCTTTCTTGTTTAAGAGTTATTTTGGGTTCTTTTGTTATCCACAGCCAAACACAATTCCTCACTGATAGAAAAATACTTATTCAAATGCTTAAAACATATTTTTGCTAATTTCTATATATATATTCTGAAATATCAGCTTCTACCCAAGTCGCAACATCTCTGAAGATATGAGACTTGAGTATGGGTTCAAAATGTAAATAAAAGCCATTCTAAGATATTGCCAACTCCTGACAAGGGGCTATATCTCATGTTTTGTTTTCTTAACAGCTGGCACAACACTTGGTAAATGGTCAGTAATGGAGGCCAAATGAAAGAATAAAAAGTGGGAAAAAAATCCCTAATAGTGTCTCTGTGTACCTATAATTGCATATTTGTAATTCTGGATCTTCTCAGTGATGCAGTCAATGTCTAGTGGTGAATGGGGCATTTACCAAGCATGCTGGTTCCTTCAAGTTACTTGGACACCAAGAAAAGGTGACCTAAAAGTCTCTAAGAGTTAATGCTTCACCCAGTTAATTGCACTCACCCAAGAATGGCTGAGCCTTCATGGCTGGCCTCTTATCTGTGAGACTCCAGCTTGGTGACGATGAGGGCAGTGAGTGCTCTAGCTTGTCACGGTTATTTTGCTTTGTGATTCTGTTTTTTGAGGTGCTTATGACTGTATCTTTCTTACTTCAGCACCTCTCTGAGATGGTAAATTGTTCTTCTGTGACTCTTCCTTATAGGGTAATTGAGCAATTAAGCTTCTTTTTTAGTGCTACAATTTCTGTTGCTCCGATTTCTCTCTGACAGAATTATTACCATGTGTGTCCCTCTTGGAGTCTCAAAGATTCATATTTATTTGAGTTTCATTTATGTGTAAATTTCTCAGCTTTTTCTACTGTATGTTCAATTTGTTGCCTTTATCTTTTAATACTTTAATCCTCAAAGATCTTGTAGACCCTAACTTTCAGAATTATATGGCCATTCCCCTCTTTTCTTTCCTGGTTAGATTTCAAAGCTCTGTTTACTTTTTTTTTTTTTTTTTAAATTCTCTCAGAGGGGTATTTTTCTTCTGTTTTGTTATTAATATATCAATATATAATTAATATAACAGTAATATATATAAATTTATTTTAGACCTGCAGTTTAAAATCTATAGATTCTTGTGTCTTTCCACATCTTCCTTGATAACTCAATTCAAATTGAGTTTATCAGGACAAAATAGACAAGTGCTGAAAGCTCAGTGCAAGAATCCAATCAAACAGCAATGAAGCATTATCAGTGTTATCACCAGGCCTGAGGAGCGGTTTAGAGTACTGCAACGGACTTGTTTGAAAACCTTGAATTAGCTGAGGTAGGCATAAGACCGATGGAAAAATTTCTTATTGAATTTCAGATCAGTTTATGTAATTATTACAGTTACAGAGGAAAAATACATGTCAACACCATAGTCATGCACACATCAGTCTCAATACTTGGCTAAATCAGTAAACAAATACATTATATAAGACATGATTTTAGCTGCTAGGTATATAAAGAAGAAAGCAGAGAGGAAAAAAAACAAGAAAAAAAAAAACAGGAAACATAATTCCTCCTTTCAAGTTACAAATTTCCATTTGGAAAGACAAGCCACAAAAACTGGGCAGTTAAGTAACATTAACATTAACTTGTAAATAATAAGTCATTCCAGTCACCAAGACCTGACAAGAGCCCATCCCTTCACTTCAGGTCTCAATTTAGACCCAAAGGTTTGCTCTTCTGCCATCTCCACTTTGCTGCCAGAGTGGCCTCTGTAAAACACATATCTGATAATAATATTCTTAATAGCTTCACATAATTTTTTTTTAAATGAGAGAGTCCAAAATCTTATTACCTTTATACATGACTTTTTTTTTTTCCACAGAAAATGTCTTAAATGAATTTTTTTTCTTTTTAAATCTTTATTGGAGTATAATTGCCTTACAATGGTGTGTTAGTTTCTGCTTTATAACAAAGTGAATCAGCTCTACATATACAAACATCCCCATATCTCCTCCCTCTTGTGTCTCCCTCCCACCCTCCCTATCCCACCCCTCTAGGTGGTCACAAAGCACCGAGCTGGTCTCCCTGTGCTATGTGGCTGCTTCCCACTAGCTATCGGTTTTACATTTGGTAGTGTATATATGTCCATGCCACTCTCTCATTTTGCCCCAGCTTACCCTTCCCCCTCCCCGTGTCCTCAAGTCCATTCTCTAGTAGGTCTGCTTCTCTATTCCCGTCCTGCCCCTAGATTCTTCATGACCATTTTTTTTTTTTTTTTTTAGATTCCATATATATGTGTTAGCATACAGTATTTGTTTTTCTCTTTCTGACTTACTTCACTCTGTATGACAGACTCTAGGTCCATCCACCTCACTACAAATAACTCAATTTCGTTTCTTTCTATGGCTGAGTAATATTCCATTGTATATATGTGCCACATCTTCTTTATCCATTCATCTGTCGATGGAAAATTAGGTTGCTTCCGTGTCCTGGCTATTGTAAATAGAGCTGTAATGAACATTGTGGTACATGACTCTTTTTGAATTATGGTTTTCTCAGGGTATATGCCCAGTAGTGGGATTGCTGGGTCATATGGTAGTTCTATTTTTAGTTTTTTAAGGAACCTCCATACTGTTCTCCATAGTGGCTGTATAAATTTACACTCCCACCAACAGTGCATGAGTGTTCCCTTTTCTCCACACCCTCTCCAGCATTTATTGTTTGTAGATTTTTTTACACATGACTTCTTATAATTTAAATTCCCAACAGTCTCTTCAGGTTTTATTTCTTGCCATTTCCTACTTCTGTTTAGAGATCACCACATGTCTCCTGAATGGAATTATAGGCAGCATCTCATTTCTGAAAATTTGTCTGAAATTCAGCATCTGAAAGTAGGAGAGGTATCTGCTACAGAAGAACTACCATAGAGCCTTCCCTGGGAAGTGTCTCCTTTCCAGGCCTCTGCCTCTCTGCCACAGGGCTGGGAAAGATGGTTGGAAAGCCCCTGCTCTTTGAACTTCTGAACTAGCCTGTGACAGACACCTGGAGCAGGTGTTGTCAAGGCTGCTGGGGGTGGGGAGTGGGGGGTCTCTATCCTTACTATCCTCGGCAGCCTCAGCAGCAGAGACCACCATGGGGGCGAGGCCTTGGCTTTCTCCTCTACAAACCCAGGTGACCCTGGTAAAGCTCGCCACATGCCTAACTGTCTAATAGAGGCAGGGGATGGGAGGTTGATTGGGCCAGGCCCTGGGAACTGATGCTCACTGGTGACGCTGACCCTGACTGGCAAGTGAGCCCCTCTGCTTGGAAAAGAAAGGGAAAGGGACAGGAGACAGTTGTAGATCCTCTGAGTTGGGCTGATGCAGCTCTGCTAAGCTCAGCATAAGCACTTTTGAGAACCTTCAGGACCCCCTTACATGGCTTAGCCTTTTCTCTTACTCTCAGTGCTCCCATACCAGAAATTAAAATTACTGTTCCACAGAACATCTCCAAAAAATTAGGCATATAAGGCACATAGTTCAATGAAATGGAAAATATGAATTTTGTGAAATCGAGTATCTGAAACTAGAGAATATCCTGTACTTGTAGTTTCTAGAAAATATTAAGCTTTCTCCTGTTTCTGTACACACGCTATTTCCTCTGTCTGGGATGCTGTCTTCCTCTGCTTATTCCATCTAACTCCAACCAGTTCCTCACTGCCCAGCTTTGGGAAGCCTTCTATAATAAGGAGTAATTACTTTAAAACATAATTAGATGAATGGCTCTTTAAAATACTGAGTTCCTCTACTGCAGTGATATATTTTTCAACAATCTAGGGATTAAGTAAAATAAGGTGGCCTATAGACATTAGTAGAATAGATATTAAAAAAGTACAACACTCGAACTCCTCTTGTAATTCTTCTGTAGTTGAACTGAAAACGGCACTCTCAGTTTGCATAAGAATGTAAGACCACTTTGGTACACACATTTGCAAGATGAAAAGCAGTAATATTAAATTTAGCCTGTTTAGATTTCTGAAGTTTATTTTTATAATTTATAGCAAGCCATCACACATATACATTATACACTTATATAATATGAAAGATGAAAATAAAGTTAACAAATAGTTATAACTGTGTAAACATTAGTACGTGTTAACTGCCAAGAATTTATACGTTCATTTACTAGTGGTTTTTCTATAATACAACACACAATTGTATAGCATATATGAGTAAGGATAATATACTTTCTTGCTGAATTTGATTACACAGGCCAAGATTTGAGGGATTTATTGTTTTGAGGGATAAATTACTATCTTAAATTTCAAATATTTATTATTTTACACTAAAATTCTGTGAAGATATCTAACTGACATAGTCACAAATCAATTTCACAATGATAAAAATTAAAAATCAGGAAGAACTAAATATTTAGGTCCCACAAAGTTAAACATTTATATAAATACTAATCAATTTAAATAAAATAAAGATTTCCTTTGCTTTCAAAATGAATGAACTAGAAAACGCTAATAAGTTCTCTCAATGAAATAATTTTTATTCCTGATTTGATAAGACTAATCAGCATGCATTTATCATATAAAAATCAAAATCAAACAAAAGAAAGGGGAATAAGAAGCTTAAAAAATTAAATTCTGACCCTCATCTGGGCTACTGGCAATGACTTTATGATTCATTGATAATTATAAAAATGAGCAGTACATTTTTAACCTCTGCGAAGGGTGGAAACTTTATTATCTACCAGCAAGTTGGTTGTAATGTACAACATCATTTCAAAAAATTTTGTTCTATGATGAAATTAGCATAGAATTTACATAATGATCAATGTTAATTGCCAAGGAGTAACAGGTTTCCACAAAAACTGGTAACTATGCAATTTAGATGCACATGGAGAAAAATGCCAGTTACTCTAGATGTATCAAGTGAAAAGCAGGGGAATAAAGGACTGATTTGTATTATCAGCTACTTAATAATATGGCATGCTCAAGATATGCTGAGCTTTGAGTATCAATCAGTATAAATTAAGTACCCCTACACAGTTTAAAATAAATTTTCAAAGTTTACCTTCCAAAAATGATAGAATCATCTATTTCACTGTCAAGAACACTGTCACAGGACTGGATAATGTATTCCTTTTTAAAATATAGGACAAAATAGGGATGATATTCTAGAGTGGATTGACTTGAAATGTGAACAAAATTCCAGGTTGATTTTATTTACTCATTGTAATGATCAGAGCTCTAGAATGAGAATAAAAGTCCTTGAGTTTAGGAGATACACGTTTTCCCCTTTACCTCTTTGTGTTACTTCAGATCTAAATGGATAAGTTCAGAAGAGCTTTTCTCAAAAGTCTTTTGAGTTCAAGAGGGAGTAAAAATGATATTTCAAATAAAAGTATAAGTGACAGCAAATACTGTTCTTATTATGGGACTGCTGTACTTAACTGGAAAGCAAGGGAAAGGCTCTCCTGATTTATATCTTTGAAATTGTGTTCTAAGAAGTAAGCTACAGTGAGATTTCAGAGTCCCAGACTCCTGTTACATAAGTACTATCCTAACCACATGTAAAGCATCTGTTCTTGTATGTCATTCATCCAATCACCCAGCCCTGTTACGCCCCTCCAAAATATCTCTTGAGTCTCTACTGCCACTGTCAAGGCTGCATTATTTTCTTACCTAGGCTACTGATTTCTTTTATCTGATCTCCTTTCACTGCCCTTTGTCCTGCTCTAATCAGCTCTCCTAAGCAGCCAGAGTGATCTTTTAGAAACACAAATCTGATTAAATCATTCTTATCTTATCATTCTTTAAAGGCTTCTCAGTATTCTGATGCTGTCTAAAATTCTCATGGTTTATGAGGGTCCCAGTGTGGTCTGTCACTGGCCTGCCATCCAGTCTATCTTTGTGCTGTTCTCTTGCTCATGCTTAGGGCCTGTACACATGATGTCCCCTCTTCCTGGAATGCTCTTCCCCCACTCTTTGCAAACCTAAAATAAAAAGCTTTCTTTTCTGTCTTTAAGGCTTCCCAAAAAGCACTTCTTGACTGTGGAAAATAAGGTTTGAGTAGGGGATCTTGCCACTGTGGGGGCCTGGCAGGTCCTCGGTCAAAAGCCCAGGCATCAAGATAAAAAGGTCATGAGGAACTCAATGAATATGTCCCATAAGTGGTCAACTTCCACCATCCTCCTATCCAGATGTCAAATTCGGTACTGGGTATTTAAGTGCTAGCAAAAGACATGTACAATTATTTGGAGATAAAGGTACATGATAAGGTTATGTGGGCTTTTTGTTTCAAACCTCATTTTCCCTTTCAACTAATTTAATTACATCTATCTTTATCTTAAGTCTGTGGATATTATTCAACAGATATAGCATATTTTCTTCCGTAGTTTTATTAATATTAACCTCAAGGCCTATTAGCTTGTACCATCAGGCCAAAAAAAATTAAAATATGTTATTTTTAAAGGAAATCAGTAAGTTTTAGAAAACAAAAGTCTCATTCACAGTATAACACTATATTCATTGTCAAGTTGCTAAGAATTATTAGAAACAAACACATTATCAGTCAGCAGGATGCCAAATACTGAAAAAAAAGGGGGGGGGGGTAATAGGGTTTCTGCACATTTCTAAGGTCAAATAAGAGTTTTATGATTGAATCTAACAGTCTCATAGTGCTAATGCCAATGACATGTGCTCAATCACACAAGGTTGGCAAAAGGAGAAGAAAAGTGTAGTGAATGCAAAATTATTTTTTATTGTAAATGAACTTTGACGAGACTAACTATAATTAGTTAGGCATATACAGTTTCTCAAAACTAGTGTCACCACCATAGGGAGGTCTATAGATGAAGGAACGGTTTGTCAACCTGGATATTTGGAAACTTCATTTAGAGAGGGAAATATGAAAATATTACTTTATAGAAAAAGAGCCACATTGATTATTTTTGTACTCTTGGTTTAATAATGTTCAAGAAGAAAAAAAAAGGAAAGAAAGAAAGCTGGCAGTTACGCAGTTAAAAAATACTGAAGCGGGCTTCCCTGGTGGTGCAGTGGTTAAGAATCCACCTGCCAATGCAGGGGCCACGGGTTTGAGCCCTGGTCCAGGAAGAACCCACATGCCACGGAGCAACTAAGCCCGTGCGTCACGACTACTGAGCCTGTGCTCTAGAGCCCGCAAGCCACAACTACTGAAGCCCGTGTGCCTAGAGCCCATGCTCGGCAACAAGAGAAGCCATTGCAATGAGAAGCCCGCGCATCGCAACGAAGAGTAGCCCGCGCTCGCTGCAAGTAGAGAATGCCCGTGCACAGCAACGAAGACCCAACACAGCCGAAAATAAATAAATAAAATAAATAAATTAAAAAAAAAACACTGAAGCGTATGGCAGTGGTTCTTAATTAAACATGTACTGGAATCACCTATTCTCCACTGTCCTGGTGAGGCAGATCTGTGGGAGTGAGGGACGGGCAGCTTTAAGTGCCTCCTCAGATGGTTCTAGGTAAGACTCTCAAATGAAAAATATTAATAGCAAAAAGAGCAGTGAATTAGAGGCAGAGTCCCTTTAGTCAATTTCTCTTTCAATTACCCCAACTCATTTCCATGATATATTCTACCTGGTTGCTCATAGTTAATCAATTACTTATTTTTAATTCCTGTTGATTTTTCTCTCTTAGATATATCTAGAATCTGTCTACCTATTTATCTTGAGTATCACCTTCATAGTCCAGGCAGTTATCAATCTCTCTCATAGACAATTCTAATAATCAGTCCGCCTATATCAACATGTGCTCTCTGTGCCCCAGAGAGAAAGTTTAGAATAGAAAATCTGGTCAAGTCACGACTTAAAACTGCTTAAAATTAAAACACTACTTAATACTGCTTAAAACTCCTCTTCTTCAAAAGATGGGAAATATTTCTACCCATCATCACAATCTCATCTCTTATAATAGGTTTATGGATGATAACAATGGCTATAATATTTATTGAGTGCTTATTATGTGCTGAGCACTGTTTTAGGTGCTTTCCATATATTAATTCATCCTTACTACAATCCTATGAATAGGTGTTCCAAAATATTTTTTAAATGCATGCATGCATGAATGAATGAATTAGTGGCAATGTGATGAAAGCCCTAGGACAAGAGTACCTTGCAATTCTACAGCTGTATACTTTAAGACATATGTTTACTTTGAAGGGTTTGAATATAATGAGATCATACTTACAAATAATAAAAAGTCAAAAGATTCGAGGGAAGTGTTACAAGGGAAATGTTTAAATCCTCAAAGCTTGGATAGCTCTCATAAGAAAATATGTTTATTAGTAATTTGAGAGCATGGAGCTTAAGGCCGTATTAGGAGTATGCATGTGTATTCTTATACGGATATATGATTCAGATGATACCCCCACTAGAGTTATTTCTCCTAGCCTTAGTTGGCACCCTGTGACTGTACACAGTTTTAGCTGCAAGGAAGTGGATCTGAAAGATGTTCTTTAATACATTTGGTTCACAAAATCTAACCAGGACTTGGAACAAAATATCATCAATTAAAAAATTAAAAATTCTAAAAAGGGTAAGTTCTTATTAGAAATTATTTAGGGTAGTCAATGTCTTAGGTCCAAAGTCATTAGTGAGCCCCAACCTACAATACTTTTGGTTCTAACCTACCTGGTGATGCCACACAATCAATATTTATTGAATTAAAATAAAGAACAACCATTTTTCCTGAACCATTCACTTTCTTAAATCTTCTAGTCAGAATGCATTACATACTAGTCACTGTAGAACATAGATTTCTACAAGTGGAGGTGCTGAATCGAGGGGGTCTATGTATTTAAGTTTTATTAGGTGAAAGTATATTAATTTCCAAAATGGAGAAAAATTTACACTCCCACCAATAGTATACAATGTTCTTAAGATACGGGGAGGGGGAAGGGTAAGCTGGGACAAAGTGAGAGAGTGGCATGGACATATATACACTACCAAATGTAAAATAGATAGCTAGTGGGAAGCAGCCACATAGCACAGGGAGATCAGCTCGGTGTTTTGTGACCACCTAGAGGGGTGGGATAGGGAGGGTGGAGGTGAGGGAGATGCAAGAGGGAGGAGATATGGGGATATATGTATATGTATAGCTGATTCACTTTGTTATAAAGCAGAAACTAACACACCATTGTAAAGCAATTATACTCCAATAAAGATGTTAAACAAAAAAAAAGATCGGGCTTTCCGGTGGCGCAGCGGTTAAGAATCCACCTGCCAATGCAGGGGACACGGGTTCGAGCCCTGGTCCGGGAAGATCCCACATGCTGCAGAGCAACTAAGCCCGTGCGCTACAACTACTGAGCCTGCGCTCTAGGGCCCGCAAGCCACAGCTACTGAGCCCATGCACAACTACTGAAGCCTGCGCACCTAGAGCCCATGCTCCACAACAAGAGAAGCCACCGCAATGAGAAGCCCGTCGACACAACTAGAGAAAGCCCATGCACAGCAATGAAGACCCAATGCAGCCAAAAATAAATAAATAAAATAAATAAAATTTAAAAAAAAAGATAGATACTAAACCATCTCTCCTTTGTTATAAAGCAGAAACTAACACACCATTGTAAAGCAATTATACTCCAATAAAGATGTTAAAAAAAAAAAAGATAGATACTAAACCATCTCTCCCTTTAAATCTGTTTTCTTTTTTCAATTTTCCTATATGGATCATTCCAAGAGGAAAACATACCACCTATACTTACAGCATGAACATTACTCATCCTAAGGTCAGGCAAACATAACTGTTTCATGTTTATCTCCTTTTTAATTTTTATTTTTCTTCCAGTCTTATTGAGATATAACTGACATAAAGCATTGTATAGTTTAAGGTTTACAGTATAATGATTTGACTTATATACATCATGAAATGAGTATCAGAGTAAGTTTAGTGAACATCCATCATCTCGTATAGATACAAAATTAAAGAAATAAAATAAATCTTTTTCTTGTGATGAGAACTCAGGATTTACTCTCTTAACAACTTTCATATATGTTGTATATTGTATGTTTCATGTTTATTGTAAAGAGATGAGAAATGTGTATAGGTAGTTTTAACAACAACAAAATCAGTAAGGGAACTGTAGATACATTTTATAAAATCACTCAGACTATAAATACATGTTATCAAATTCTCACAAAGCCTAATATGTTACTCTGAAAGAAAGCACAAAAGAAATAAGTGTTTTGCATACTCAGTGACTCCCAGAGGACATCTAAAATTTGGTTCTGTTTTCAAAAATTGCTGCCCATTTTTGTGATAAGAATAAAATTAGGTTGTACCACTTCTCTCACTCCACTACAACTTTATATTATATTGGTAGGTGATAGTATCTTATTGTCACTTACCTATATTGGTAGGTAGATGATAATAACTTAGATGGATCAGGAGGATTAATAGATTGATGACCATAAATTGCTGTGCAGTGAACTATACTATGGCAATAAATATTTTTATTTAAATTTTAAAAGTCGATGTCAGGAAAACTATTTCATTATGTAAATCATTAAAAAGTTAGTTATTCCTTTCCTATATCAGAACTTCATAAAAATTTTTTTCATATTCTCTGGCTGACTTTCTGCCTTTAGTTGACCTGACAGTGTATCAATCTTATTCTGAATCTAAATTGCTGTATCTAAATCATACATCAGATCTAGAGGGTATTTTAAGTTGTTCAAACAATAGTAATTTTTTAATAATTTGTTAGAGGTAACTGTGTTAAAAAACATTTAACTTAAAATATCTGTCAAGAAAAACAAAATTAGAGCATGCAGAATTCTAGCAATGGTCTGTCATCTTTCTAGCAGTTGAGGTGAGATGTCCAAAGAAAGTAAAGATCACTACATCCAGGAATAGTCTACACTAAGGGTAACTTCTTTTAAGACACCTTTCAATCTCCTTTGGAACATAAAGACTATTAAAAAAAAAAAAAACAGTAAAGCGATAAGCATATAAACTATTCATTTCCAAAGGCAAGTGGATATCATAAATTGCAACCAGAAAGACATAATAATATATGTCTTCCTCATTGTTGTAATGAGAAGGCACCATAAATTCTGTTCAATGAGAAGCTCCTAGTGATTCCAAGTGGAATTTAGTATATCAGTGTAATGTTTTGTAATTTCACATAGGAGTACCTGACTTAATAAATCATTTACCCATTGATTTGAGACTTAGGTCTGGTTAGTTGTAGCTGAAGGAATATCAGTTTTTGTTTTTAAAGCTATTCTATCCATATATTTTAAAGGGGTCATTAGCCTTTCCAGCCACTAAACTGAAGTAAAAAACTTTGAAACTCTCCTGACAAATTTATTAATTGATCTGTTCAATCATTCAATCTTTAATTAATTCACTTGCTCATTCTTCAGTCCATCTGTCAGCCCATGTATGCATCCATCCATTTCTCCATCTATCAATCTATCACGTAGGGTGTAAACTGTTAAACTTAATGAGCTCTTAAACCTGCAGCTGACCATTAAAACACTCTCTTCTACCAACTCTTTCCACTTTTTATTGCTCTGCAAGAAACCTAGTAGTCAGAGGAAACATTATTTTCTGCTTAAATGAATGAGGCGATACCTGTGGAACACAGTGAAGATTAATTGCTAGACTATCCAGATGATAAACAACTGTATCAGACCTGTACATCATGGAAAAGTTTAATTACTGATGAAAGTTCTTTATTTCATCTAGAATGTAGATGTCACCGAGTCATATACGATATAAAATAGTTTCACAGTATTCCTGCTTAGATTCTGTATCAATATATATACTTTCGACTTCCAGAGAAACATCACCAAAATTGTGTCTAATAACTCACTTTTCCTTAAGCATGCATTTACACATGCTGTTCTTTGTATATGCTCTTCCTCCTCCTGGTGGTCCCTCCCTAACACCTTTCCCATTTTCTTCCTTTCCACCATTAAGTCTGGATACCTAGCAAGCTCCTACTTACCTTTCCTATTTTAGGAAAGTTATAAGCAAAACAAAAAAGTAACCACAGTTAGGTTAAGGAAAGGGACCATTATAAAATCTCACCTGTATCTTGTGCAAGAAGTGTTCTGATCTAAAGGAGCTATTGGATTAAAAGTGATGGGTGGAGAAACCTGGGCTGATAGCAGAAATCCCAAAGCAAGAATAATGAGTGCTACGGTGGTACCTAAAAAAAAAAAAAAAAAAAAAAAAAAGGAAAGAAAAAAAAAGTTTTACATCAGAAAAGAATTGACAATATTCTTCCAAAGCGGACTGGGTTTGGCAAGACATATCTCTAAAAAAATACCTTGATCTATCTTCATTGGATTAAAAAAAAAAATGATCCTTATACATATATATTGTCATAAAAACTCACTAGCATATTCACTGTGAGAAATGACAAGAGTAAAATTCAAATCAAATACATTTGCTAGCCAAGCAGTAGGTTGGTTAATAACTTTCTAAACAAACACCATCTTGCATTGCTGTCTCAAAATCAATTAATGTAACCAATATTATTGAGTGCCTAACATGTTAGAAGTATGAAAGGCAACAGATTTACACCAAGTGTTCCTTTCATTACCAAGAAAATTGTTCTAATGTCAATCAATCTGCAAAGACCCAAATAAGTAAACTAAAAAGTAACAAACTAAATATTTCAAAAGCAGTTGAAAGAGTATTTCTCATTAAAAAGGAGTGGCATTTGGTAAAGACTTAAAATGTCAGAAATGACATAACACATATATTCAGTTGTCTTTCCTGTTGGCACTTGGAAGTGGAATATTTGTCTTTGATTTTAAGGTACAGAATGTGATTATATGTATCACTTAAAAAGCTCATTTTTGAGTCCCTGATAGAAATACTGATAGTAAATAAGAAAGTTTTCAAATTTCTGACTATTGTTCCAGCCATTGTGAAGATTAAAAAAAGGGTCATGGGAAGAAAGGAGAAAGAAAATATGGCTGCATTTGTTTGTACAATTTATTAGAACGAGGCAACATGTTTAAAATATGGAATTCAGGGAGGTCATTTATGTAGCAGTAAAGTTTCTATTAGATAAATGGGAAAGTAATTTAAGAATGACCAAAAATATTTTTTAAATGGACAAAAGAACAACTTTGGGAGGCACTGTGAAAGTGTAATTGGATTACATAATAGGTTTGTGTTTAAGATAGAGGGGATGTGTCAAGTTAAGCACTGTGGTTAAGTCCTAGCTCTGCTGTTTCTTGACTCAGTGATCTTGGGCAAAACACAAGACCTTTCCAAAATTCTATTCTTTCTGCTGAAACTGGGGCTTAGTGAGAATACTCACCTTGCAGAATTGCAGTGAATTTTAAATATCACAATACATTTGAAAGATTTTTATAATGCTAAAAAGTGTTAATTATTGTACTATAATTATCATTAGAAACAGCAGCAGCAGCATATTTTTAAAACTCTAGAAAAAAGTTGAAAAAGGGGGAGGAGGCTTGAAGAAAAGATCAGAAGCCATTTTACCACACCAGGATGAAGAGGCATGAATCTAAAATCACAGTTCATTTTCCCCTTGTTGGCTTAAAATTCAAACCAGAACTAGGAATAGTTTGAGGTATTATTTTCTCAAAAATCTACCAAGCCATGAATTGGGAAACAAAACAGAAGTCTGTCTCTTAGAAAGAGAAAAGATATATTAGGCCTGTAAATAAAAATTATCCCTCTCTCCTCAAACAAAGCAAAATAAACCATGAGTTTTACTGTTACTTTGTCTATGAAAGAAGCTGCGTCCCTAAGTATTTTCCCAAATTACCTCCATAGAATATTGTCATGGGACAGGTAAGATTTGTTTCAACCTGGAAAAGTTGATACTTTTGGATGTGATGGAAAGATGATACTCTTCTTTCATAACACTACTTAAATAACTTGTCTGTGATAAACCGTAAACTCTTAGATAGTATACCTAACACATACTAATATATGTTCAATTCTAGTGCCTGGCATAGAGCAGATCCCATAGAACCACAGATTTTTGCAATACTGGCTATTTTTGAAGAAAACAACAAAACATGTTAAGACTATTCAGTTGAGGTCATGGGGTTAGTATGGGACAAATATCCTAGATGAGAGTTCTGCAGTATCGATATTATATCTCGTGGATCCATCTCTTAAAAAGTCCAACCAACTTGCAAAATTTGGGGGAAAACCCATTTTGGATACAAAAAATCCCTAAATAGTTGAAGGTTTATCCTTCTTAAACACAAATTTATTTTTATTTTGACACATTGGGGATGGAAATCTTTTAAAAGTCAGTATCATTCCTTTACTTTATTACATATAGTAGTGGTTCTCAATCCTGGCTTCCTTTGGAAAGCAAATCTTTAGAATGTACCTCAACCTCTGAATCAGAGTCTCCAGAAAATGGGGATCCGATAACATGACTCCACAGGTGATTGTGATACCCAGACAGGGTAAAAATCCTTATGAGACGATAAACTCCTTAAGGGAAGGGAATGGTGTCTTATGTGACTTTATTTATGGAATAAATTTTTAAAACGATCACCTCGCCCTTCATATACTCATATATCTTTAAGGCTTAAAACTACTTGAATTATCTATTTCCTTTAATTTAACAAATTACAGATGTCTTATCAGTCATTTGTTAGTATTTAAAGTTGTTATAGTTGTTGTCAATGATCCATTATTGCAACCTAGATTTGAGTCCAATACAGGAAGGCCTTGTATGAAAGGACCTTCTCCACTGTACTGCGTAGGTTGGGGACATTCTTTATATTTTAAGAGAAGAGTCCCTCTTAACCAAGTATACTGTCACATTTTGGAATTCTGATATCATTTTCCTAATTAAAATGTTCTCCATAGGAGGTGAAGTGTGTTGGATAAATAGCATTCTCAAAAACATCTGATGAAATAAGTTACCTTAATTACCTGGTACAGGGTTTGGATTATTAGTAAATACTCAGAAAAAAATAATTTCCCTCCCTAAGACTCTAACAGAGCACACTTTTTGTGTGTAGGTATCACCTGCATATACTCCAGACCTCATCTTCAGAGATTCTAATTTAGTTGATCTGGGGTTGGGCCCCAAGAATTCACAATTTAAAATAAGTATCCCTGGCAACTCTGATGAAGACAGCCTGTGAGTAATGTTTTAGGAAATATTCCACTACCAAAATATCTGGCAGAAAATAACACAGTGTTTCTGGCTTTCTGATTTATAAGCAATAAAGCTACATAGATATAAGCCTTCCTCTATTAAAAGGATCAAGAGGTTGTCATTAAGTTCTCTTAGGGAGCTTTGAAAATATTAAAAGTCAGAAAACCACAAAATGTCCTACGTTTAAAATTATTCATGGACTATATATTTTACATTTCTTTGTATAAAGAGTTTCTTTGTCCCGGTTTAACTAAATACAGTTTATTTGTAGTAATTTTTAAAGAACAAGTTCCTATTGAAAAAGTTATTTTGATATTTTTTTTTTTACTATTTTTCACCCAATATTATAAAATAAATCATAATAAAAACACAAAATAGGGAATAAAACTGAATCAAAAGTTAAAAAATTCTATTAGGTGAAAAATAGTGAAAAAAAATATCAAATTAATTTCCTTAAAATTTTAAAAATAAATAAATAAATAAAATCTTAAAAAATGTTTTTGGTGCTAATTCTTTAAAAAGTACTACAAATAAACTGTATTTAGCTAGACCCAGACAAAGAAATTCTTTATACAAAGAAATACAAAATATACAGTCCACGAATAATTTAAAGGTAGGACATTTTGTGGCTTTTAATATTTTCAAAGCTTGCTAACAGAACTGGTCTTTCTTGTAAATATTACAAATTTAATGACAACCTCTTAAGTCTGCAGGAAAGAAAAGTGCCTCCAGGTTGCTCATAAAGGCAGTCCCTGGAATCTCTTGGTCTTTCCCCCAAGTCTTAATACTTTCTTTTAATAGTCAGGGATGGGCTCTGGAAATCCTTGGGGCAGAGGACCTACATGGCAGGGTGAAACATGACATCAGCAAGAGGAGTTCAGGAAAGTTCCTGGATTCTGATGCAAGTTGATTTTACATTATGGTTAAAACAACAAAGAATCACTCTTTGGCAGTAACACTACTGTGATAGCAAAATGCTTTGGGCATTTTACTGTCTGTGTCAGGCACTGTTTGAAATGTTATACATGTATAAATGTGTTTAGTCTTCATTACAACCCTATGAAGTGGAGACTATAATTAACCCCGATTTACAAATGAGAAAATAGAACCTTGCTCAATATCACACAATTCAAACCCAAACAGTCTGGCTTTATATCTATAATGCCTCAAAATCCTGGAATACAACAAACGAAGGGACAGAGGTTGCTAGTAAAAGCATTTTCCCCCATCTCAAAAATCAGCATTTTTCTCCAAATCTCAAAACCCAAATCCCAAATTCATGACCTGAAATTCTATTTAAAAAATAGGCCTCTTGAGGTAGCAATATACTAAGGCCCTGTCAAATGTGTCCATTTAAAAAATTTTAAAGCAGCTATTACCTCTTCTTAGAGTTGACCTGAACCTCAGGCGTCGGCAAATCCAATTTTCAACCCACTGTAGGAATTTGTTTCTAGCACATCACTGCCTGATGGCCATCTACCCTTTTGTTGAGAGTTTACCGTCCTAATGAGGCAGCCCAATTCATTGTTGGATAGCTCTGATTATTAGGAATATTTTTCTTATATTAAGTAAAAAATCTATGTCCTCATAACAGCTACCATCTGTGAGAATAAGATATCTATTAGGTGTCTCTTTAGTCTTTTTTCTGGGCCTAAACACTTCTGGTTCCTTGAACAGGTTTATAAATATATGGTTTTTAACCCTCACTTGTCCCTCACCTTTCCTCACTTACCCTCCCGCTTCCCTATATACATTGGTTGTTGCGATTACCCTTGCCTTTTAATCAGACAGTCTTCCCCCTACCTTCCCCTCAGTGCTGATACTGCAGTTCAACTTACATTATTGAATTCAAGGCTTCCACTCAAGGCAAGAACAGAGGGTGGAAGCATTCCACTCTTCCTTCTGGAGTTAAGGGTCGGAGGGAGTATGTGCTCTTAATAACTGAGTATGAAACTCCAAATGTATTTTCTCATCAAAATCTGGGACAACTGCCTTGAGCAGTTCTATTAGATCAGTGTTTTAGGTACAATTTAGTTAAAATATAATTTAGTTAATGCAGGCCTGGAAAATTTACATTTTAATACAAAAATGTATTCTTACTCTAAATAAACTTATAAAGGAGTTATTAGAGGACAGCTAATTGATAAGTAGGAATCTGCTTGTATATTTGAAAAAGATTAGAAAATTACATGATGCAAACATGTGAAGACAATGACAGAGATGGGTCTCATTTTGGCAAGTGAAATAGCCCTTGCATTACAGAGAAATAATAAATGAAATGGGTGGGATTTAAAGACAAAAGATACTTGAATGTGAGAAGGGTTTTTCTTATTTAGTTATCATAGGAAACATACTTAACCAACCAGAAATTACACTAGGATTTAGGCCTCGTTCAAACACAAAAAGAGTCTGTCCCTGCTTTGTGAAGAAATTATATGGTTCTAATGTTCCGCTGTTGAAAGAACTTTGAAAAAAAATGCTCCAAATTTACTTCCACATTATCCCAAATTTAAAAAAACTATGTTAAAAAGTGAGTTTATGAATACCAAGTTTTCTTTTTCATTTTGTACCTTTGAGCAAAACTCAAAATAATAACAGCAAAA